>NW_013570832.1:234-2823 GCF_000499745.2 Eimeria mitis | reverse complement strand
AGCAGCAGCAGCAGCAGCAGCAGCAGCAGCAGCAGCAGCAGCAGCAGCAGCAGCAGCAGCAGCACCTTTGTTTGGCTCTTCTTAGGATGACCTGGAGCTCGGTGGTGTGCCCCCAGGCCTCATCGATTACTTTGCTGCTGATGAGAGACTCCAAATAAGATAAAAAAGAAACGCAATTCAGCCGCCACAACAAAAACACCAGACGACGAAGCTCACCCAAGTCCTGCAGCAGCAGCAGCAGCAGCAGCAACAGCAGCAACAGCAGCAGCAGCAGCAGCAACAACAGTGGCCGCAGAAACGAAATATGAAGCGTTACGCCGTACAGGCAGAGACAGCGACCGGAACAGAAGCAGCAAGAAGTTCAGCAGCAACAACAGCAGGGGGAGCAGCAGCAGCAACAGCAGCAGCAGCAAGGGGAGCAGCAGCAGCAGCAGCAAGGGAAGCAGCAACAGCAGCAGCAAGTGAAGCAGCAGCAGCAGCAGCAAGCACCCACAGCAACAAGCGCCTTCGTCTTGGGGTCTAGCTGATGCCATACAGAATGCAAAGCTCTCCTTAGGGAGCCACCGACGGGTGCCCTTTGCTGCTGCTGCTGCTGCTGCTGCTGCTGCTGTTGTTGCTGCTGCTGCTGCTGCTGCAGCTGCTGCTCGTCTGGGGGGGGAGGAGGAGCTGGCCCCCGAAAGAGCGAAGACACCTCCCAGTCCTGCAGCAGCCCCGGGCGGCACTTCTTTAGCTGCTGCAGCCCCCGCTGCAGCAGCAGCAGCAACGCCTGCTGCATCTCCAGCTGCAGCGGAGAAGGGGGCAAACAAACTTCACATGTCTGCGGCTGAGAAGGTCCCTGCAACAAAACACAAAACACAATGCATGCAACCTGCTGCTGCTGCTGTTGTTGCTGCTGCTGGTGCTGTTGCTGCTGCTGATAGGCGTTGTGCTGTTGCTGCTGCTGCTAGGGGTGTTGCTGCTGCTGCAGATGATGCGACAACCATGCCTTTAGGCGCATCAACTCGAAGCTGTTAGCTCCCGCTGCTGCTCTTGTTGCTGCTGCTGTTGCTGCTGCTGTAAGTGCTGCTGCAGCGGTTGCTCGTGCCTCTGCTGCCGTTGCTGCTGTTGCTGCTGCTGCTGCTGCTGCTGCTATACCTCTAGGGTGTCTGTGACGTCTTTATGCATGCGACTCATACAGCGGACTTTCTTTAGCTGCAGCAGCTTGAGGGTCTGGGTGAGGTTGCAGCTGCTGCTGCTGCAGCTGCTGCTGCTGCGGCTGGCAGCAAAGTGGTGGGGTCTATCGCTTATCGCCTTCAGGCCCCCAATCCTGTTGCGCTGTCTATACACCCGGCAGACGAAGGCTTCATGAAAGCCGCTGCTGACCCTGCAGCAACAAACAACCACAGCAGCAGCAGCAGCACCAGCAGCAGCAGTTGCAGCAGCAGCAGCAACAGCGGTTGCAGCAGCAGCAACAGCTGCTCCTTTGAACCTAGTGATATAGTATATGCTACTCAAACACTTTCACTGTCTATAGCCTGATAGGGATTCTCTGCCTGCTGCTGCTGCTGCTGCTGCTGCTACGGCTGCTGCTGCTGCTGCTACGGCTGCTGCTGCTGCTGCTACGGCTGCTGCTGCTGCTGCTGCTGCTACGGCTGCTGCTGCTGCTGCTGCTGCTACGGCTGCTGCTGCTGCTGCTGCTGCTGCAGCTGGCTGACCGCTCAGCGCGAGCGAAGATGATGCAGTCGACAACTTCCGGGGGCAGGCGGCCGGTGAGGAGGTCCGAAGCAACGACAGCAGCAGGGCAGCAGAAACAGCCGCCCCCAACATACATTTGCTGCCGCAGCTGCCACGTTGTTGCTGCTGCTGCTGCTTCTCCACTGCTGCTGCTGCTGCTGCTGCTGCATGCAAGACGCAGCTCCTCTGCACGCTGCTGCCGCTCCAAATCATCCAATGCGGCTGTTGCTGCTGCTACCTCTGCTGCTGCTGCTGCTGCTGCTGCTTCGTCATTGCTGCTGCTCTTCATACGCGCCTTCGCAGCAGCAGCAGCAACCTGCAGCAGCCGACGCTGCTGTCGGTGCTGCCGCCGCTGCAGCAGACGAACTGCTGCATGCTCTGCTGCAGCAAGACCCAGCACAAGCACTAACCGAGGCCACGCAGCACTGTACAAAGGCCGCCTCCGTTCCTGCTGCTGCTGCTGCTGCTGCTCCTGCTGCTGCTGCTGCTGCTGCTGCTCAGAGTCGGGTTGCTCAGGAGAAGATAAGGAGCCAAAGATGCCGCCGCCACCGTTTTGCTGCTCCTGATCCTGCTGCTGCTGCTGCTGCTGCTCTTGCTGCTGCTGCGAGCCGGTGCTGCTGCTGTCGGTTTTCTCCCGCTGCTGCAGCAGCGATAAGAGCTGCAGCAGCACGCCATCTGCATCCAGGCCCCTGCTCAGCAGCAGCAAGCTATCCTCCTGCTGCAGCAACGCAGCAGCCCGGTGTATGTACAGCAGCTGCTGCTTGCCTGCTGCTGCAGCAGCAGCAACAAAATCTAAGACAGCCCCCGAAGACAGCCGAATCATCGTCCTCACTATTGAGGGCCTTGGGCATGGGCAGCAACTGCTGCTGCAGTTGC
>NW_013570832.1:0-134 GCF_000499745.2 Eimeria mitis | reverse complement strand
GAATCATCGTCCTCACTATTGAGGGCCTTGGGCATGGGCAGCAACTGCTGCTGCAGTTGCTGCTTTTTTTCAAGTGTTATGCAGCTTATATATACGGACCCGTGGGCACAGCTGCGGCAGCAGCTGCTGCTGTT
>NW_013570831.1:589-6578 GCF_000499745.2 Eimeria mitis | reverse complement strand
GGCCCTATTCAAGGCTATTCTATACACTGCTGCATACTCGCAGCAGCACCCACTGCAGCAGCAGCAGCAGCAGCAGCAGCAGCAGCGGATGCGGCAGCAGCAGGTGCAGATGCAGCAACAGCAGCGACAGGAAGCTGCTGCTGCTGCTGCAGCAGAGGGAACGTTGTCGTCTTTCTCAGGTGTATTGACAGATGCTGCAGTGACACCGGCAGGAGAAGCCAGGCAGCGTGCTGCTGCTGCTGCTGCTGCTGCTGCTGCTGCTGCTGCNGCAGCAGCAGAATGGGAAACAATTTAACCACCGAAAGAGACAAACTAAAAACAATTAAAAAATACAAATTAAAATCAAAGGAGACAGAACAGAGACAGCTAAAGGAGACAGTATGGAGACAGCAAAAGGAGACAAACTAAAAAAGATAAAGGAGACAATGCAGAGACACCTGAAGGAGACAAACGGAGACAGTTGCGGCAGCGAAGCGAAAGGAGACAGAGCAGAGACAGCTGAAGGAGACAGTATAAAAAGACAAAGAGAAAAGGAGACAGTAAAGGGAGACAAATTAAAAAAAGATAAAGGAGACAGATGAAAACAAAGTGGAGACAGTGAAAGGAGACAGCCAAAGGAGACAGCAAAAGGAGACAATACGGAGACACCTAATCATTAGTTAATTAATTATACTGATCAGCTGCAGCAGCCTACATTCTTTTTCTCTGTCTCTGTTTCTCTCTGTTTTTTTTGTCTCTCTATTTCTTTTCCTTTGTCTCTGTTTCTCCTCTCTGTCTCTGCAGCTGTCTGTCTCCGTTTCTGTGTCTCTTTTTTTTCTATTTTTCTGTATCTCATTTTCTGCGTTTCTCTGTCTATTTGTCTCTGTATCTTTATCTCTTTGTCTCTATTTCTCTATTTCTCTGTTTCTCTCTTTCTCTCTCTCTATCTGCTGCTGTCTCTGCTGCTGGGGCCCAGCATCAGCTGCTGCTGTCTGCTGCTGTCTGCTGCTGCAGCGCCTCCAACACCGTAACCGCAAATCTTTTTAAAAAGCGTTTCTAAATCATTCAGCTGGCTAGCTGTTAGCTAGCTGTTAGCTAGCTGCTAGCTAGCTGCCAGCTAGCTGCCAGCTGGCTGTTAGCTAGCTCCTAGCTAGCTGTTGGTTAGCTGTGTTATCTAGCTGTTAGCTAGCTAACAGCTACCCCATAGCTAGCTAACAGCTAGCTAGTAGCGAGTGTTTAAAGCATGCAGCTAGCTAGCGCTTAGCTAGCTAGCAAACAGCTAGCTGCTAGCGAGTTCTTAAAATACGCAGCTAGGTAGCACCTAGCTAGCTGTTAGCTAGCTAGCTGTTAGCTAGCTAGCTGTTAGCTAGCTAGCTGTTAGCTAGCTGAGCGGCTAAATATTTTAAATCTCTGGGGGGCCCCACCTAGCCAAAGGCTAGCTAGCGCTCGTTAAGTCCCCTGTTGTGTGCGGAGCAGCTGCCGTACGAGCCTAAAGATTGCTGCAGCAGCTGCTGCTGCTGCTGCTGTTGCTGCTGCTGCTGCTGCTGCTGCTGCTGTTGTTGCTGCTGCTGCTGCTCCGGTTCTTGGGGTTGCTCGCGCGGCTGATGGACAATGACGCCGGTGGGGGGGGGTGCTATTGTTGTTGCTGCAGCATTGGTTTGCTGCTGCAGCTGCTGCAGTTGCTGCAGCGGGTTCGTGATGAGACGGTGTAAGAAGGAGACAGCTGCTGCAGCTGCAGAGAGTGGGGTTTCCGTCTGCTGCTGCTGCTGCTGCTGCTGCTGCTGCTGCTGGCCCCTCGACGTGTCTCCTCTGTACCGGTGGTAGTAGTATGCGGGGTTGGTTGGATCTGTGGGGTTAACGGAGACAGCTTGGGGTGTATCTGCAGCTGCAGCAGACGCGTTGCAGCCTCCTAAGGAGACAGGCACTGCAGCGCCCCTCGCTGTAACCGGTGTTGCTGCTGCTGCCCGAAAGCTGCTGCACCCGCTGTTCTCTCCTGCTCCTGCTGCTGCTGCTGCTGCTGCTGTTGGGGGAGCTGTTGTTGCTACGCCCCCAGCCAAGAGGTTGGGGGCTATCACGTGTGTGAGCTGCAGGCGAGGGACAACCCCACCATGTCTGCTGCTTGCGCTGCTGCTGCTGCTGCTGCTGCTGCTGCTGCTGCTGCTAGAGAAGGTGCTGATGCCTGTTGCTGCTGCTGTTGCTGTTGCTGCTGTTGCTGCTGTGGGGGCTGTAGGCTGTTCTTCAGCATCTGATGGGCCCACAGGCAGCACCCGAGGAGTTCTGCTGCTAAGAGGAGACAGCTGCAGCAGCTGCTGCTGCTGGTTGGCGTCATGGTGAGCACGATGCTGCTTCATCACCGACGTAGGCCTCTGCTGCTGCTGCTGCTGCTGCTGTTGCTGCTGCTGCTGCTGCTGCTGCTGCATGAGGCGGATTGCACGTTTCTGGTGTAGCTGTAGCTGCAGCATTTGCAGCTCCTTTTGCTGCTTCTCGCGCTGTCTCCGTTTGAACTCGATTTCGAGCTGCTGCAGCTGCAGCTCTCTGTGCTGCTGCTGCAGGTGTCTCTGCTGTCTCTCCAGCTCCTGCTGCTGCGCCAGCAGCATAACATCACTGATGCTCAGCCGCTGCAGTGTTGGATGACCGTCAGCCCTCGCTGCAGAGACACTGTCTCCTGTCTCTTGCAGGGTAGTTCCTGCTGCTGCTGCTGCTGCAGCTGTGCCAGCGTTGCTGCTGCTGCTGCTGCTGCTGCTGCTGCTGCACACGGGAGAAGCAGCAGCAGCAAGCGGGGCATACTGCAGCAAGTCCACCGGGTGGGGACGACGAGGCGTACAGAAAATCTCTGCAGCATACAGTGTCCTTCGTGGCGGCTGATACATGTTCCTGCTGCTGCTGCTGCTGCTGCTGCTGCTGCTGCTGCTGTTGCTGGAGTCATCGCTGCTGCTGTTACTGCTGCTGGCTGGTAACGCTGCGGACAATGTTCGGCTCTGATCGCCGCCGCTTCTGTTTTTGCTGCTGTCGCTGCTGCTGCTGCTGCTGCTGCTGCTGCTGCTGCTCCTATCGTGTGGGGCTGCGGGCGTGTTGCTGCTGCAGTATATGCTGCGAGTTGCTGCAGGCGATGCTTCTCCCCAACGGGCTGATGTGCCATCGGATACTGTTTCTATATGATGCGCGTTGCTGCTGCTGTTGCTGCTGTTGCTGCTGCTGCTTCTGTTGCTGTCGCTTATGTTGCTGTATTGTCTCTCTGTCACGCACCTACTGGGGTTGTAGCTGTGGATAGGCAGCTCCCCCAGGTACAGAGGGGGGACAATAGGCATCTGCTGCTGCTGCTGCTGTTGTTGCTGCTGCTGCTGCTGTTGCTGCTGCTGCTGCTGCTGCTGCTGCTGGGTTCTGCCCTCGCGCAGGGGGGGGGAGAATGAATCTGCGATCGGGGCGTTGCTGCTGTACTGCTTCGCCCCGTCTCCTTGGGCTTGGGGTCCTCTGCTGCTGCTGCTGCTGCTGCTGCTGCTGCTGCTGCTGGAGTTACAGAAGCCGTTGCTGTTGCAGATGTTTCTGTCGTTCTGGTTTTCTCTCCTGCTCATGCTGCTGCTGCTGCTGCTGCTGCTGCTGCGCCAGAAAGTGTCTCTGTCTCTGTCTCCTCTCGCCGTAGCAGGTGTCCCCTCCAGCGGTGTCTTTGTCTCCTCGTGATTTTCTGTTGAAGAGACAGTGCATGCAGCCTGCTGGTTCGTTCCTATCTCTGTTGCTTCTGCTGCTGCTGCTGCTGCTGTTGCTGCTGTTGCTGCTGCTGCTGTTGCTGCTGCTGCACCGGCATCGTCTGATATATGTGGGGGTTTGCTGCGAGCAGCAGGAGCCGCCAGCCCCACCCGCAGACAGCGCCTGGTGGTTGTGTTGCCGAGGCCTGGATCAGCAGCATCAGAAGAAGCAGCACTACAGCTGCTGCTGCTGCTGCTGCTGCTGTTGCTGCTGCTGCTGCTGCGAGGCTGAGGAGACACTGGGTTGTCTTGGGGTATCAGACCACCTAGCATCGCCGCTGCAGCATCGACAGCCCGCCGCCAAGCGGCCTCGGCTGTCTCCTCGTTGTCTCTGTCTCCCCAGAAGCGTATGAAGTCCTGCTGCTGCTGCTGCTGCTGCTGCTGCTGCTGTTGCTGCTGCTGCTGTTCTGCTGCTTCTGGCAGCCGCTGCACCAGCCGAGGAGTCGCCAAGGCTGCCACGGCGTCCAAGCCCGAGCGGATCCAACGAACACAAGCAGCAGCAGGAGAGGGATACGCAGCCTCTTCTTCTGCTGCTGCTGCTGCTGCTGCCGTTGCTGCTGCTGTTGCTGCTGCTGCTGCTGCTTCAGCTGCTTCTGTGTCTTGACGCGGCGTCTTCGGGTCTTGGGAGCTGTTGCTGTTGGTTTGCTGCTGGTGCTGCTCTGAGCTGCTACTGGCTGCTGCATGTGTGACTCTGCGCTGCTGCTGCTGCTGCTGCAGCTCTTGCTGCAGCTCTTGCGGCAGCAAAGCCAGCGCTTGCTGCTGCACTCCCTGCGTTTGCTGCTCTGCCGCGGCGACAATCCGAGGAGACAAAGCGGAGACACTTCGCTGTCGACTGAGTTCATCCATAGGAGCAGCAATTTGCTGCTGCTGCTGCTGTTGTTGCTGCTGCTGCAGTTGCTGCTGTTGCAGCTGCTGCAGCAGATGCTGCCCCTTGCCGAGATGGTCCGATGCGTCGTAAGACCAAAAGAGGCCTGCAGGGGGCCCTGCGGGCCCTCTCCTAGCAGTATCCTCACCCTGCTGCTGCTGCTGCTGCTGCTGCTGCTGCTGCTGCTGCTGCTGCTGCAGTGTTAAGAAGTTGTTGAACGCCATCCGTCTGTCTCTTTCTGTGGTTGGGGACTCGAGGGAGCGGCGGCGTTGGAGCCCATAGCGGAGGGGGCTCTCGCGGCTGTGGGTTTGCTGCTGCTGTCTCCAGCCTTCTCGCTGCTGCAGCAGCAGCAGCTGCTGCTGCTGCCACGACAACCGGGTGGAGGAATCTGTGTTGAGAGCAGCACCAAAAGGAGTGAGCTGCAGCACAGGCTTATAGGGTGCTGCTGGTATAGCTTCTTGTGGGTGTGCAGCAAAGCTCTGCTGCTGCCGCTGCTGTTGTTGATGCTGCTGCTGCAGCTGCTGCAGTTGCTGCCGCTGCTGCTGCAGCGATACCTGCTGCTGCCCCATGAGTTTTAGGGCTGAGAAGCGAACAGACTCTGCTGTTGAGCATGCACTGATCTCAGATATCCCCCGCCGCAGTGTCTGTTGTTTGCTGCTGCTGCCAGGCCCCTTGCTGCACTCAGCAGCAGTTGCTGCTGCAGCTGCTGCTGATGTGGTGGAGGGGGCTGCGGGGGCTGCTGCTGCAGCTGGTACTGGTACGCCTGCTGCTACTGGTAGCAGCACTCCTGTAGCTGCTGCTGCTGGGGTTGCTGCTGCTGCTGCTGCTGCTGCTGCTGCTGCTGCTGCAGGGGTTTTCGTTGGCAGAGGTACAGCAACAGCAGCTACAGGTAGAGCTGCTGCTGCAGCTGGTGCAGCAAGAGTACTTGTGTTTGCTGCTGGGCCTTGTGTGGGTGTTGCAGCAACAGGCCGGCGTCTGGATTTTGCTGCTGCTGCTGCTGCTGCTGCTGCACCAGCAGCAGCAGCTGCTTGCTGAGCAATGCACCTCTCATGATAGTGTCTTAGAGCTTGCTGCTGCATATAGATTCGTCTCTGGTGTTTAAGGAGTTGCTGCTGATGATACTGCTGCTGCTGTCTCCTAGTTCTCCGCTGATGAGTAACAAAAGCGATGATGCTGTTTTCTAGTTCCCCATTGCTGCTGCAGCAGCTGCTGCTGCAGCCGCTGCTGCTGCTGCTGCTGCTGCTGTTGCTGCTGCTGTTGGTGCTGCAGCAGCAGCTGGTGCCGCTATGTACTGTAACGATGCGTCTGGCTGCATTGAGCTCCGCCATAAGACTCTTAAGCCTTGGATGCCAGAGTAGGTTAGCTGCAGCAGCAGGAGACAGCAGCAGCAGCTGTCTGGTGA
>NW_013570831.1:418-489 GCF_000499745.2 Eimeria mitis | reverse complement strand
CGTTCTCCGCTGATGAGTAACAAAAGCGATGATGCTGTTTTCTAGTTCCCCATTGCTGCTGCAGCAGCTGC
>NW_013570831.1:0-357 GCF_000499745.2 Eimeria mitis | reverse complement strand
CGCCGCAGTCTCTGTACGTCTTGTATTATAATTGTTGCTGCTTCAGATAAAGGTATATTTTTTTGTCTACATACAAAACGACCAGAAACAAACAACAACAAAGACATACCCAATGCGTAATTGTCTATTTTCTCTGTATATGGACCCGCAAATGTTAATACCTCAGGAGGGTTTATCTCCAGAGTCCTGTGCATACACATACACACAAATATATATAAATAATTTATAAATATATTTACTTTTATTTATTTATTTATGTGCTTTTAATATTTGTTTATTTATCAATAGATGCATATATATATATATATATATATATATATATATATATATATATATATATATATATATATATATATA
>NW_013570830.1:7443-8223 GCF_000499745.2 Eimeria mitis | reverse complement strand
CAGGAGATGCAGCAACAGCTCAGTTTGCTGCTGCAGGGCAGCAAGGCGCCGTGAGGCGGCTGGCGTTGGCTTTAAAAGATTTCTATAATCAGTGGCAACAGACAATTGAACCTGTTTCTCCTTTTCTTCTGGTAAAACAAGGGTTTAGGGTTTAGGGTTTAGGGTTTAGGGTTTGATGTTCTAAGGCGTGTTATTACCTCTCTGGTGGTTGAAACGCTTCAACCGCGATGTGGGGGTGTTCTACAGTTGTTTTATGTTATTTTTGGTTTATTCTTTGTTGTTGTTTCTTCGTTGTTGTTCTTAGCTGATGACTGTTGTTTAGGGTGCTGTTTGTTTGTTATGTGTTGTTTGTCGTTTGCTGCTGGTTATCTGCTGCCCGTGTTTTGTTGTTGCTTATTCGTTTTTTTTTATTGTTTATTGTTTCTTATTTATTGTTTCTTATTTGTTGTTTTTTATCTGTTGCTTCTCATTTGATGTTGTTTGTCGTTTGTTGCATGGGGGCCGCTCTTGCGTGTGTCTATCTGTCTTCTTGTGTTTCTTTTTTTGTTTTCTAGGGCTTGTAGTGTGTGCCTCCTTATTTGTCTGTATTTCATTACTCCTTTTGCTCTTGTCTGTCTGTTGTTTTATTGTTTGTTTTTGTTTGTCGTTTGTTTTCTGCTTGATGTCTCTTCTATTTTTTGTTGTTTCATCGTTTGCATTTTATGAGTGCTTTAACTGGGCCGTAAGAGCCCACAGATTCAAGCTGTCCTGCAGGGTTTACGGGGGTTTAGGGTTTAGGGT
>NW_013570830.1:6480-7343 GCF_000499745.2 Eimeria mitis | reverse complement strand
CTTAGCTGATGACTGTTGTTTAGGGTGCTGTTTGTTTGTTATGTGTTGTTTGTCGTTTGCTGCTGGTTATTTGCTGCCCGTGTTTTGTTGTTTCTTCCTTTTTTTTTATTGTTTATTGTTTCTTATTTATTGCTTCGTATTTGTTGTTTCTTATCTGTTGTTTCTCATTTGATGTTGTTTATCGTTTGTTGCACAGGGGCCGCTCTTGCGTCTATCTGTTTCTTTTTTTGTTGTCTAGGGCTTGTAATGTGTGCCTCCTTATTTGTCTGTTTTTCATTACCTCTTTTGCTCTTGTCTGCTTGTTGTTTTATTGTTTGTTTTTGTTTGTCGCTTGTTTGTCGCTTGATATCTGCTTGATATCTTTTGTTTTTAGTTTTTGTTTCTTCTTTTGCATTTTATGAGTGCTTTAACTGGGCCGTAAGAGCCCACAGATGAAAACTGTCCTGCAGGGTTTACGAGGGTTTAGGGTTTAGGGTTTAGGGTTTGGAGTTTTGGGTGCTCAGGTACCTGCTCTGCGCGAAGCCTTTCCGCAGTTCTCTCGGCGCTCAACGTCCCAAGCAGGTGGGCTTGAAATGATTTAATTTTTTGTTTTGTTTTTTTTTTGTTATCTCTTGTCTTATCTTTTGTCATGTTCTTCGTTTTGTTTTGTCTTATTCTATTTTTTATTTTGCTCTTCTGCGCTCCCTGTTTGTTTCCTTTTAATGGGGACTTAAGATATTTACTTTTTGTGGTTTGAGGAGGACCCTTTCCCTGACGTTTCCTTCTCAAGACAGTTAGTTTTCTTGCTTGTTGTTGTCGTTATTCTTCGTCTTGTTTTTTTTTTTGCTCCAGCATGCATTACGTCTCTTGTTAGTTGTTTGACT
>NW_013570830.1:5343-6436 GCF_000499745.2 Eimeria mitis | reverse complement strand
ATATATATATATATATATATATATATATATATATATATATATATATATAGTGTATTGGCCATATAATACACATATATATACATACATTTGAGTTACATACATATAGCGGGATATGTACATAAAATATACAGCGAGAGAGAGAGAGAGCGAAAGTGAGTGGCTGTATGGTGCACTTGTATCTCGAGAAGCGCTTGATCTGTTGAGCTGGATTTGTTTACTATTGCTGCTGCTGTTGTCTGTGTTGTGTGTTTAGGCACTACCGGCATCCCTATGCAGCAGGACGCGGAGGAGTGTTTGAGTTGTTTAATGTCTGCAGTGTCAGAGAGTCTGGATAGCAACGCTGCAGCGAGTTTGCGCAAGTCTTTGGCCTATGTCCCGCTGACGGGGGGCTCTTCTTCAGCTTTAGATCTGCTGTTTGGGGTGCAGGTGGAGGTCACTTCAACCAGAAGCAGCACAGAAGGACAAAATGAACAGAGCAGCAACACCGTGCAAATAGAAAAACACCGAAAACTCACATGCTTCCTCGGAACCCCACAGAAACCCGCCAGTACACTCGAAGATAGCATCAAGTTCTCGCTAGGAGATGAAGTCGTACAGGTTGGCGGCAGGGGCAACGCAGCAGCAACTGCAGCAGCAACGGCGGGGGGACAAGCAGCAGCAGCCGAGGATACTCTTATTCGGTCCAACCGAATCAAAAGTCTAGCACTTTACCTCATTGTTCATTTTATGCGTTTTGAATGGAAAATTGGAGGCACGGAATCTGAAAAAGCCAAAATATGCCGCAGTGTAAAATTCGGACAAACCCTCGATATGTTCCCTTTCTGCACCAAAGTAAGCAGTTTTTGTTCGTTTAATGCATAATACAACAATTAGTTAGTTCATTCCGTTGTCAAGGATGTTCATTCATCAATGAATAGGGGTATCAGCGCTGTCCTGAGAGCGGGCGGAGCATCTTCTTGTTATTGTTGTTCAAATGGTGGCGCAGTGTGTCTTATTTATTACCTTTAGCATTCACTTCTAAAGAATAGGTACAGGAAGAGTTGATGCATAGACGCTGCTGTGTATCCTTGCATCAGCAGCTTTATTTGCATTA
>NW_013570830.1:4846-5243 GCF_000499745.2 Eimeria mitis | reverse complement strand
TTCCCTTTCTGCACCAAAGTAAGCAGTTTTTGTTCGTTTAGTGCATAATACAACAATTAGTTAGTTCATTACGTTGTCAAGGATGTTCATTCATCAATGAATAGGGGTATCAGCGCTCCCCTGAGAGCGTGCGGAGCATCTTCTTGTTATTGTTGTTCAAATGGTGGCGCAGTGTGTCTTAGTTATTACCTTTGGCATTCACTTCTAAAGAATAGGTACAGGAAGAGTTGATGCATAGACGCTGCTGTGTATCCTTGCAGCAGGAGCTTTATTTGCATTACTTCTGCCTGCTCCCCATAAGCATGTTCACCTGTTCTTTGGTGCACACATAGAGTTTTGCTTGGCTTTGTATTCGCTTTTTTACTGTCTTTTTTCAAGTAAACCAGGACGGGTAGTA
>NW_013570830.1:3762-4757 GCF_000499745.2 Eimeria mitis | reverse complement strand
CATGTATTCAAATGCACGTAAATATGTATATTTAAATATATACTAATATATATATGATATATATATATATCTGAAACTAACAACTTTATTTCTTTACATGTAACTGCATTCCGCAGGAGCTGCAGGAGTCCTTCAAAGTTGGCCGCGCGATCGCTGCCTTGCGTCGAGAAAGGGAGGCATCTGCCGGCAGCACTGCTGCTTCTGCTGCTGCAGCTCCTGCAACAGCAACAGCAAATGGCAGCAACAACAGCAGCAGCAGCGCTGCTGGAAATTCGGCAGCAGCACCTGCTGCAGCACATTCCGAGGTGAATTCGAATGGGGAGGCCGACGCTGCGAAGAAGGAAGCAGAATTGCTGCCGCTTGCAGGGAAGCCTTGTCCTACAGGGACTTTCCAGTTGTTGAGTGTCGTGACGCACCAAGGCCGGTATGCAGACAGCGGACATTACGTGGGCTGGGCACGCGCAGGGGGTGCGGATACACCTCAGGAGCCCCCGAGCGCAGAAAATGAGAAGAAGAAGGAGGAAGAAGAACAGGAGGAGCAAACAGCTTCTTCGGGACCCGCTGCAAAGAAGCAAAAGAATGTGATCATGTGGAGGAAATTCGATGATGACAAAGTCACAGAAATTCCGTGGGAATCGATCGACCTCGCAGGAGGTCGCAGCGATTACCATGTTGCGTATTTGCTGCTGATGAAGCACGTTTTAGTTGTTCCTTCTGAAGAAGAACTGAAAGTACTGGCAAAGCAGATGTAATGTGCATGCAACTTGCATGCCTTTGCGATCAAGAAAGCCGTTTCGCATCAGTCCACTATCCGTGAACCACAGCTAGCTAACAAAACAAAGAGAGGCAAACAAATTCAACAGCCTCTAACGCAGATTCCTCCCGCCCTTTTTTTATTCCTTTGTTCCGTCTTTCGTCATCCAAGTCGCGCTGCTTCAGTCTACTGGAGGGTAGGGGATTGCAGAGGATACTGCTTTTGACGTAGCAAGTAGGGG
>NW_013570830.1:2572-3662 GCF_000499745.2 Eimeria mitis | reverse complement strand
CAAATTCAACAGCCTCTAACGCAGATTCCTCCCGCCCTTTTTTTATTCCTTTGTTCCGTCTTTCGTCATCAGAGTCGCGCTGCTTCAGCCTACTGGAGGGTAGGGGAATGCAGAGGATACTGCTTTTGACGTAGCAAGTAGGGAAGCGTGCACCATCCGTAGTTGCCCGACTAGCTAGCTAGCTAGCTGCCAAGCTAATGTGTGCAATCAGCGCTATGATGAGCACTGAGAAGTTTCGACAAGTAGCTCAATGTTATCCATTTCACTTGCGTTTCCTTCCTCTGGCCAACGCCGTCAGGCAAAATTTCATACTCTAAAATATCTACTGGTACAAAACAGAGATCATTGCTTTCAAGTGAATGTAGGCGCCTTGAAATAAATATTAACTGACTAGATATTAGTGCTTTAAAAAAAGGAGCTTCGATGCAGAGATGCGGAGGAGCCTCGGTTTCCATGCACTTTGTTAACGACCCGCTGAGTCGAGAGCTGCGAGACACAAACAACTAAGTGGTCGGTGAATACTTTAAAACTAACATGAATAACTCGTCAAAGGAAAAACAATTCGTGCCTTTAATTAGTGATTAGTGCTTCGAACCATGCACATTTCAAGGCAGCCCTATTCAGCCCTTCGCCAAAAAACCCTGGGGAAAAAAAGGAAGAAACGGCGACGATTATGTGAGGGAGCTGAGTAGAATAATTGCTTACTAATAATTATAAATAATAAAAGGTGCATGGTAATGACGTCGTACAACGAGCACTTCTCTCTTCAAGAGCAAACCATAAAAACCGAAGGCATGAAATTCAATTTAAAGTACACGGTAAATAATCGCGCTAGATTGGAGGCCGTTGAATTGGACAGGACGCATTTAGAAAGAAATACAAAAATGAAAGAAGGGCTCGAACACGATTCTTTCCGAAGGAGATCTCTGGCAGAGGAATACACCGGAAAAGACCCACAAAGAAAGCTAAAAACGGAATAACGTGCCCGGATGAATATACTGTAGCATGCGATATGTAACACGCAAGAAAATATAAAAACATAGATATAATATAACTTAACATCTACTATATATATACTGCGTAATACGAC
>NW_013570830.1:2136-2472 GCF_000499745.2 Eimeria mitis | reverse complement strand
ATATATATATATATATATATATATATATATATATATATATATATATATAATAGAACAAAACATCTGAACACGAGTGCAACCTTAGTATAATATAGTACAATCTAACTCCACAAAGCTATATATGAAAAGCGTTAGCTTGCCATAATTAAACTACTAAGAAAAACAACGGTTCGGCACATTTCCCAAGTCTCGCAATACACTGTGATGTACCCTCCGCAAAATTATGAAGGTACCTCCTTTTCGCTGTCTCTTAAGCCACAGGAGAACCAAGTTGTTGTTTGTTGTTCCTTCGTCATATGGGACATATGTTTTGGCTTTGTTGAATTCGAATCAAAC
>NW_013570830.1:0-2036 GCF_000499745.2 Eimeria mitis | reverse complement strand
AATCTAACTCCATAAGGCTATATATGAAAAGCGTTAGCTTGCCATAATTAAACTACTAAGAAAAACAACGGTTCGGCGCGTTTCCCAAGTCTGGCAATACACTGTGTTGTACCCTCCGCAAAATTATGAAGGTACCTCCTTTTCGCTGTCTCTAAGCCACAAGAGAACCAAATTATTGTTCGGTGTTCCTTCGTCATATGGGACATTTGTTTTGGCTTTGTTAAATTCGAATAAAAAAACAAAATATTCATCTAGCTGCCAACAGCGTTAGCTGTGGAGAGTGCTTAGGCTAGGCAATCCGTGCCGAGCATGGGCAAATATCCCCAGGTACGTGTGTATTGTTGTGAATACATTTTTATACATATCGATGTATGTTCATACATATCGTGGTATATACCATCATGTAGCAAGCAAATAAATATTTTACATAGACAAACTCCTTGCACGAAATTCAACTCAGATTCGGTAAAAGAAACGGAATCGGCGGCCCCACTCGTACGTGCCCANCTCCTTGCACGAAATTCAACTCAGATTCGGTAAAAGAAACGGAATCGGCGGCCCCACTCGTACGTGCCCACAACGCGCGTGCAGCCAGTCCTGTGCTGGTACACCGCTGGTTTTACGCGTAAATTATTTGTTTTCCAAAGAAAAGTTTCCAAATGCTTTTTATGTTCATTATTTCAGGGGAACTATCCCTTAAAGTAGCTTGTAGTGGTGAACAACGGCAGTTCCTGCGGCGTCTCTTCAGTCGGCGTTGGCCGCCTCTTGTCTCACCAGCGATGTGAGTGTTCGTGTTCTTTTAATTGTTTTGTCTATTCGGTCGCCGACACAGACCCGCAACATTATTTGGGGAGTGTTTATCTCCTTTTAAATCGAACGGGGGTCAGCCCTTTCGTTTCCGTTCGCGCCTCCATAGCGATGAGTTGAGCAGGCGGAACGCCGCCGCCGAGTCGTTCAGGCGCCGTGTCCCCCTTGTAATTGAACATTTTGTTAGATACTGATTATTTTCGATGTTATCCGTTTTAAGTTTAATGGGAAAATTTCGTTTTAATGGAGCATTATACCCATGGGGGCCGGCCTGAGCGCTCGAGGGTCGGCCCGCCCGTGGGGTCACCTGGGAGGCCTGCCTCGGCGCCGGTTGTGCTTGGCTTTCTTCGTACTTTTTGTCNCCGCCCGTGGGGTCACCTGGGAGGCCTGCCTCGGCGCCGGTTGTGCTTGGCTTTCTTCGTACTTTTTGTCGCCTCTCTGCGTCCCTCTGCCAATGAAGTGCAATCAGCGCACTCGGAAGACAGACCCGATGCCCTCGCGTCGCCTCGCATCTTACGAGAAGCCGCTTACAGCCGTTCCACCTTCAGTTACCTGTTCGACCCTGTTATCTCCTTCGTTTCATCTGCCTTTGGGCTTAACGCAAGAGATGTTGGACCCGCGGTGCTGCAGGCGAGCAAAGGCTCTGAGCCTTCCCCCAATGCCTCGAACTTGACTAGCAGCGGAGTTGAGGCATTGCAATCTTTCCCCCTTGGCGCATTCAAAGAAGCCCCAGAGACGAGATATAAAGAAGGAGACAGTGAAGAGGAAGGTGAAGCATTAACCCCCCTGGTACCGCGTTCTCTTCAAGATGGTCCCCCGACGCGACGGCCGCGGGGCGGTGCATCCGCTAGCCAAACAACAACCAGCACAAGAGCGCTTAGGACTACCAGATCAAGGGGAAGCACAACAACTGGCGACCACGAAAGTACAAGGGCAACGAGGACAAGGGAAAGCACAACAACTGGCGATGGCGAAAGTACAAGAGCAACACAGAGAACGACAACGAGCACCAAGTCAGAGTCTAAAGCATCAACAACGACAACGACAAAATCAACCACTTCTCTTCCTCCTCTTCAGGGATGGAAAGAGGTTGACGAAGGCCCTTTGGATGCTATGAAGAAGGAGCCCGACCTCACTCTCCTCACAAAAGCCATGGATTCCAACCCCTTAACACAAGGGGATTCCATTATCACCCGTCTGGCCATCACTCTTTTCGCCCCAACAGATGA
>NW_013570829.1:7939-8315 GCF_000499745.2 Eimeria mitis | reverse complement strand
TTATTTAACATCCAAGCTAATGCTTAACGCTGTAGTGTTTAAGTGTTTATACACTGCAGTGCTCTGCTGCAGCAGCAGCAGCAGCAGCAGCAGCAGCAGTAGCAACAGTAGCAGCAGCAGCAGCAGGAGCAGCAATAGCAGCAGCAACAGCAGCAGCAATAGCAGCAGCAGCAGCAGCAGCAGCACGGGCCTACAGGGTGTACATACAGCTCAATTTTTTAAAACAAAAAAAATCAATTGTTTAACGTTCCCTCATGTTGCTGCTGCAGCAGCAGCAGCAGCATTCTCTTGCTGCTGCTGCTGCTGCTGCTGCTGCTGCTAGTGAATCTATATCAGGAGCAGCAGCAGCATTCTGCTGCTGCTGCTGCTGCTGCTG
>NW_013570829.1:7636-7839 GCF_000499745.2 Eimeria mitis | reverse complement strand
TATTTAACATCCAAGCTAATGCTTAACGCTGTAGTGTTTAAGTGTTTATACACTGCAGTGCTCTGCTGCTGCTGCTGCTATTGATTGTCTGCTGCACTTCCATGCAGATCGAAATGAACAGCAAACGGATCGACATCAGCAAACCACAAGTTGCTGCTGCTGCTGCTGCTGCTGCTGCTGCTGCTGCTGCTGCTGGGAAAAGG
>NW_013570829.1:5774-7536 GCF_000499745.2 Eimeria mitis | reverse complement strand
AGTAGCAACAGTAGCAGCAGCAGCAGCAGGAGCAGCAATAGCAGCAGCAACAGCAGCAGCAATAGCAGCACATTGGTTGCAGAGGAGCGTGGGGCTGAATATGCTGCAGCAGATGCTGCTGGCGACGCCTCGTGCTGCAGTGCAGCAGCAGCAGCAGTGACAGAGTTGCTGCTTACTAGCAGCAGCAAAACGTCGAAGAGGCAGCAGATTTCGGGTGTATAGGCAGCTCAGAGTTGGGGTGTATAGGCAGCTAGTGCTGCTGGTGTTTTTTGGGGTGTATACGCAGCTAACTGTTCTGTTTTCTGCGGTGTATACGCAGCTAGACCCTTCTGGGTTTCGGGTGTATAGGCAGCTCGTTGCATGCGCTGGGGTGTATAGGCAGCTCGGTGCATGCGCTGGGGTGTATAGGCAGCTCGATGCATGCGCTGGGGTGTATATGCAGGTCTCTGTTTTTTTATTTATTTCTCTTACCCCCATTAAAACAATACGATGCGAGCAGCAGCCGCAGTGAAGGAAGCAGTTGTTGCTGCTGTCTCCAAACGGCAGCAGCTGCTGCTGCAGCAGCTGCTGCAGCACCGCTTGCTGCTGCTGCATGTATACACCTTCTTTTCCTTTTTTATTTTTTTTTAATCGCCCTTCTCCCTCTAAATGTCTCTTTATTAATAAACTATATTCTTCTTTACTGTCTCCTTTTTTGTCTCCGTATAAAACACCCCCAATCAAAAAACAACTACCACCCCTGCTGCTGCTGCTGCTGCTGCTGCTGCTGCTGCTGCTGCTGCTGCTGCTTGTCTCTCTGCTGCAGCAACCCCACATAGCAGCACGCAGATCAGCTAGGGTTTGTCTCCCCCCTAACTCGTAGCTGCCGCAGACAAGCCCGCTTCTTGCTGCGTCAAAAACAGCAAAAGAAAACACCAAATCCCTGCTGCTGCTGCTGCTGCTGCTGCTGTTGCTGTTGCTGTTGCTGCTGCTGCTGCTGGGTGCGGTGGTTCGGGCGAAGCACGGCTCGTCGGTGCCGCAGCAGCAGATGTTCTCCTGCAGCTCCTCCTGCTGCTGCTGCTGCAGCAGTTGCTGCTGCTGCTGCTGCTGCTGCAGCAGCAGCTGTATTTGCTGCTGCTGCTGCTGCTGCGGATATATATTATATATTGCTGCTTGTCTGTCTAGGCGTGTATTCTTCATCGCGTTGAGCCCAAGAAGACAGCGGGATGCTGTTAGCTGCTGCAGCAGCAGCAGCAGCTGCTGCTCTCCTATTGGTGATGCTGCAGCAGGAGGCACCCAACTTACTCTGCATGCGAAACGGCTTAGACGCCGTGCTGCACCTTGCTGCTGCTGCTGCTGCTGCTGCTGCTGCTGCTGTTGCTGCTGCTGCTGCTGCTGCTGCTGTTGGTGCTGTTGGTGCTGCTGTTGGTTGAGCGGATGCTGCTGCGGTATCTGCATTTGTTCTTGCTGCTGCTGCTGCTGCTGCTGCTGCTGCTGCTGCTGCTGTCGCTGCAGCAGCAGCAGCAAAGGGTGGGGTATTAGCTGCTGCCAGTCTTTCAACTCCCCCGCAACAGCAGCAGCAACAATTTCGTTCTGCTGCGGCAGTCTGCTGCTGCTCAATAAATAAAAACGTAAATAGCTGCTGATGTATGCAAACGTTTTACACTGCCTGCTGCTGCTGCTGCTGCTGCTGCTGTTGCTGCTGCTGCTGCTGCTGCTGCTCGAAGGCGTTTCAGTTGTTGCTTCGCGCTGCACCTCCGGCTCGTTTTGCTGCTCTTCTTGT
>NW_013570829.1:2582-3383 GCF_000499745.2 Eimeria mitis | reverse complement strand
AGTGATTTGTATATAGAGACGAAACTCTCCTGATGAAGGTCTCTGTATGCTATTGCATGCAGCTGCTGCATGCAGCAGCAGCAGCAGCAGCAGCGGCTGCTGCTGCTGCTGCAGCAGCTGCTGCTGTGGGGCTGCTGAGCAGCAGCCGCGGGGCCAGCAGCAGCAGCAGCAGCAGCAGCAGCAGGAGTAAGAAATGAACAGTGGAGTTTATTTTGCCTTCGGCGAAGCAGAAATCCTTGTGAGTTCGTTTACTGCTGCAGCACAGCAGCAGCAGCAGCAGCAGCAGCAGCAGCAGCAACAGCAGCAGCAGCAGCATCACTATGTTCCTGCGTGGGGTGTATATCCCGAAACTCTATTTTTTTTGCATAAACCTGTATAAAAAATAAAACAGAACAAAAATAAAGTATAAATATTATTTTTTATGTTTATTTTCAGAGTAAACTCATCTCTGCTCTCCCCCCGCACCACCACCGCACCGCAGCCGGAGCTGCCTATACACCCCAAAGATGGCAAAAAAACAAAAGCAAGGAGCCGACGGAATAAACTCCCGGCTTCAATTGGTTATGAAAAGCGGAAAAGTTTGTTTGGGGGTTAAAACGGCGGTGCATTCTCTCAGAACCGGGAAAGGTATATATAGTGCTGCTGCTGCTGTTGCTGCTGCTGCTGTTGCTGCTGCTGCTGTTGCTGCTGCTGCTGTTGGTGGTGGTGCTGGTGGTGGTGGTTGTGGTGGTTGTGGTGGGCTGCTGGTGTTGCTGTTGAGAGATGCTGCGAAGCGGCAGATGGAAGGTAAAGACTAGGAGC
>NW_013570829.1:0-2328 GCF_000499745.2 Eimeria mitis | reverse complement strand
TGCTGGTGTTGCTGTTGAGAGATGCTGCGAAGCGGCAGATGGAAGGTAAAGACTAGGAGCAGCAGCAGCAACAGCAGATGTAGCAGCAGCAGCAGCAACAACAGCAGCAGCAGCTATTTCTGAAGGCATTCCTACGGCAGAGGTCCACTGAGCAGCAGCAGCAACAGCAACAGCAACAGCAGCAACAGCAACAGCAGCAGCAGCAGCAAAAATAAGAAAGAGCAGCAGCAGCAACAGCAGCAATAGCAACAGCAGCAGCAGCAGCAGCAGCAGCAGCAGCAGATATTGTCTGTGGATTGAGTTGTCTTCGTCAGATTATTTATTTTTTTGTTTTTCTTTGCAGTTTCTCTTTCATGTATTTGTTTTTTGGTTAGCTGCTGTTGCTGCTGCTGCTGCTGCTGCTGCTGCTGCTGTTGCTGCTGCTGCTGCTGCTGCTGCTTTTGTTGCATTTTTTCTTTTTTTATATATTTTTGGTTTTGTCTTCACAAATACATAAAATATAAACATAAAACACAAATATACGAAAATACAAATAAATTAAATAAATAAATATTTATCTATTTATTTATATTTATTTATTTATATTTTTTATTTATATTTATCTATTTATATTTATTTTATTTATATATATTTATATTTATTTATATTTATTTATATTTATTTATTTATATTTATTTATTTGTTGCAGCAAAGTTAATAATAATAAGCAACAACTGCCCGGCTTTACGTAAATCAAAAGTAGAGTATTAAATAAATAAAACAAATAAAATAAAATAAAATAAAAAAAATAAAATAAAACTAAATAAATAAAATAAAACAAAATAAATAAATAAATAAATAAATAAAAACAAATATATTTATTTATATTTATGTTGCAGCAAAGTTAATAATAATAAGCAACAACTGCCCGGCTTTAAGAAAGTCAGAAGTAGAGTATTACGCGATGCTCGCCAAGTGTGGGGTGCACCACTACCCGGGTGGTGAGATTAGGGTTTAGGGTTTACGAGGGTTTAGGGTTTATGAGGGTTTATGAGGGTTTATGAGGGTTTAGAAGTGTTTAGGGTTTAGGGTTTATGAGGGTTTAGAAGGTTCATGAGGGTTTAGAAGGTTTACGAGGGTTTAGAAGGTTTACGAGGGTTTATGAGGGTTTAGGGTTTAGAAGGTTTAGAAGGTTTAGGGTTTAAGAGGGTTTAGAGGGTTTAGGGTTTACGAGGGTTTACGAGGGTTTAGGGTTTAGAAGGTTTATTAGGGTTTAGGGTTTGTATTATGTGGTTTCGTTTCTTTTTTTTCTTTTTTCTCTCTTTCTCTACTCATTGTGCTTCTTTTCCTTCTGCTGCTGCTACTGCTGCTGCTGCTGTTGCTGTTGCTGCTGCTGCTGCTGCTGCTGCTGCTGCTGCTGCTGCTGCAGACAACAACGAGCTGGGGACTGCATGCGGCAAGTTGTTTAGGGTTAGCTGTTTAGCTGTTACAGATCCAGGAGACAGCGACATCATTCGTTCTGTAGAGTAAACCTCTTGCTGCTGCTGCTGCTGCTGCTGCAGCTGCTGCAGCTGCTGCTACTGCAGCAGCTGCTGCAGCAGCTGCAGCAGGAGCGGGAGCAGGAGATGTAGCAGCTGGTGGTGGTTTGGTTGAGCTGCTGCTGCTGCTGCTGCAGCTGCTGCAGTCAGTGCAGCAGCAGCTGCTGTTCTTGCTGCTGCTGCTGCTGCAGCAACAGCAGCAACAGCAGCAGCAGCAGCAGCAGCAGCAGCAGCAGCAACGTTTTGTGGGGTTAAGGACCTGCATTTATTTATTGGGGTTGGAGTTTTCGTTGATTTATAAATGAAGAAAAAAATAAAAAAAATAAATAAAATAAAATAAATAAATATAAATAAAATAAATAAATATAAATAAAAATAGATAGATAAATAAATAAATAAATAGATAAATAAACATAGAGAAATAAATAAAATAAAAATAAAAAAGAAAAAAGTAAATAGATAGTAAGTAGATATATTGAGGTGTATAGGCAGCTACTATAAAAGAAACAAATACACAAAAAGAAACAAAAAAAATAAATAAAATAAATAAAATAAATAAAATAAATAAAAACAAAAAAAACTAAAATAAATAATAAATAGAGAAGAAATAAAACAAAGAAAATACAAACAAAGATCAATAAACAACAAAAAATAAAAAGAAACAAAAAAAAAATAAAAAAATAAAAAAATAAAAAAAATAAAAAAATAAATAAAAGCAGACAAAGACACAAATAAACAACGCGAGAGAAACAGAGAAACAAAACAAACAAAAACAGGAAACATATATAATATATATATACATATATATATA
>NW_013570828.1:7905-8501 GCF_000499745.2 Eimeria mitis | reverse complement strand
AAAAAAAAAAAAAATTTTTTGAACGCGAAAAAGTTTTTATATGAATTGAAGTAATGAGTAATTATATTTTTAATTAATTTAAAAGAAAATTAACCCTAAACCCTAAACCCTAAACCCCAAACCCTAAACCCTAAACCCTGGGCCCTAAACCCTAAACACTAAACCCTAAACCCTTAAAAAAAAAATATATGCAGATGTATAATAAATAAATAAAAAAATAAAAAAAAAATAAATAAATAAATAGATAAATAAATAAATAAATAAATAAATAATTTTTTTTATAAATAAGAAGAATATGAGTTCTATAGGTACAAAGGATTCTGCATATACACTCGATACTAGTCTAGAGAACAGCCTGCGTCGATGAAATAAAAACTTGTATTTAAATAAATTAAATAAATAATTTAAATAAATTATTTAAAATATTTAATTTAAATTAAATAAATATTTAATTTAAATTTAATTAAATGCAGATGAGAGAAAGAAGGCTTATGGTGGGCGATTCGTTTCCTTCTCTTCTCTGCGGTGATAAAGGGAGAAATTCTGTTGCCTGAATCAAATCCAAGAAATAAATTAATTTAAATTAAATTAAATTA
>NW_013570828.1:7270-7854 GCF_000499745.2 Eimeria mitis | reverse complement strand
AAAAAAAAAAAAAAAAAGTTGAATTCTGTTGCACGGTATCCCGGGGTGTATGTACACCGCAGCAGCGGCGCCCGCCCGCCTTCCTCGTTTTATTGTCTTCTTTTACGTTTTTTTTTCGATTTTTTTTTGATATTTTAAATTAAATTTATAAAACGTTTTAAATTTTAGTTTAAATTTCTGAGTTTCAGCGAAAAAAACCGCAGAAGACTGTACTTCTCTCCCCCCCTGTTCGTATCGTCGTTGAGGGTAGAAAGCTGCGGGGTATGCTGGGCTCAATCGATCGGCATTTAATAATTTAAATTATTTTTAATTTATTTTTTTTATTTATTTTAATTAATTTATTCTTTTCTGCGTTTTTTAAACACAAAAACGCCGCCGCATGCACCGCACGGCTTCTATATATAGACGGTAACCTGCTGCAGCAACACTTCGTTTCAGGCTCATGCGTTCTGTTGTTCGCAGCAGCAGCAGCAGCAGCAGCAGCAGCAGCAACAGCAGCAGCAGCAGCAGCAGCAGCAGCAGCAGCTCTTTAGCAGAACGCAATGATACAGAAGAAGAGCACAGCGAAGGCTGCTGCTGCTGCT
>NW_013570828.1:5998-7170 GCF_000499745.2 Eimeria mitis | reverse complement strand
GCAACACTTCGTTTCAGGCTCATGCGTTCTGTTGTTCGCAGCAGCAGCAGCAGCAGCAGCAGCAGCAGCAGCAGCAGCAGCCAGCAGCACGATGGAGACCTGCAGCTATCGCTGCTTGAATCCCGCAACAACAGCAGCAGCAGCAGCAGCAGGAGGATCTGCAGCAAGAGCATCAGCAGCAGCAGCAGCAGCAGCAGCAGGAGCAGCAGCAACGTGGTGTATATTCTGTATAAAAATTTTTCAATAAAGGAGATGTCAATGGATCAATGTATGGTGTATACAACAGCTATTTTATTATTTTTTTGTTGTTTGCTTCTTTTTTTTCTCTTTTTCTCTTATTTTTTTTATATTCCGGTTTATGGGGGCCCCCTAGGTGCTGCCTTTCCTATCGGCAGCAACATAGGTTATAAGGGGCCCTCCTGGCGAGAAGATAAACCCTGCGAGGGTTTTGTACCCCCCATAGACCCCTGTAAACCCTAAACCCTAAACCCTAAACCCTAAACCCTAGATGCTGCTGCTCCCGTTCCTGCTGCTGCTGCTGCTTCTGCTGCTGCTGCTGCTGCTGCTGTTGCTGCTGCTGTTGCTGCGTACTTCCACTATTTTTAAAACTTATAATTTTCATTAACAAGTTAAGTGGGTTTAGGGTTTAGGGTTTAGGGTTTAGGGTTTAGGGTTTAGGGTTTAGGTTTTAGGGTCTAGGGTAGGGTTTAGGGTTTAGGGTTTAGGGTTTAGGGTTTAGGGTTTAGGGTTTAGGGTTTAGGGTTTAGGGCTTTTTTCAAGCAGAAGACGGCATACGAGATACATCGGTGACTGGAGTTCAGACGTGTGCTCTTCCGATCTTTTAGGGTTTAGGGTTTAGGGTTTAGGGTTTTAGGTATAGGGTTTAGGGTTTAGGTTTTAGGGTTTAGGGTTTTGTTTAGGGTTTAGGGTTTAGGGTTTAGGGTTTAGGGTTTAGGGTTTAGGGTTTAGGGTTTAGGGTTTGTGTGCAGTTTACGAGGGTTTACTAAACAAGGAGGTTTTTTTGTCTCCTTCTTTTCGTGCATCTTCTGCTGCTTTTTTTGTTTTATTTGATTACTTTCTTTCCCCTTATAAACATATATATATAAATAAAAAAAAAACAAAAACACAAACACAAACAGAAAAAAATAAAACTCTTGCTGCTGCTGCTGCAG
>NW_013570828.1:5251-5898 GCF_000499745.2 Eimeria mitis | reverse complement strand
AACACAATATGTATTAACGGGCCACGAGGGCTCTTGTCTTTTCCAGGTAAAGAAAAAAACAGCAGCAGCAGCAACAGCAGCAACAGCAGCAGCAGCAGCAACAGAAGAACCAGCAGCAGCAGCAGCAGCAGCAGCAGCAGCAAAAGATGAACCGCTGCTGCTGGAGTTTCCCATTTCAATTCCGCGGGAGACGCCTGCTGCTGTGCGAAGAGCAGCAGCAGCAGAAGAAGAAGCAGCAGCAGCAGCAGAAGAAGAAGCAGCAGCAGCAGCAGGAGGAGCAGCAGCAGCAGCAGCAGCACCAGCAGCAGCAGAAGCAGCAGCAACAGGAACGGGAGCAGCAGCAGCAGCAGCAGAAGTTGCTGCACCTGCTGCTGCTCCTTTAGCTGCTGCTGCTGTCGATGAACAAAGACACCGTGAAGACAGACGCCTGCAGCAGCAGCAGCAGCAGCAGCAGCAGCAGCAGCAGCAGCAGCAGCCGGCGGATGAATCCTTTGGTGTATCTTCTTCTTCTTCTCCTTCTTTGTCTCCTTTTTTGTCTCCTTTTTTGTCTCCTTCTTTGTCTCCTTCTTTGTCTCCTTCTGCTGTCTCTCCCTCTGTTTCTTCTGTCTCTTCTTCTTTATCTTCTTCTGTCTCTCCTTCTCCTTCTG
>NW_013570828.1:2750-3783 GCF_000499745.2 Eimeria mitis | reverse complement strand
CTCCTTCTGTCTCTCCTTCTGCTGTCTCTTCTTCTTTATCTTCTTTATCTTCTTCTTTATCTGTCTCTCCCTCTGCTGTCTCTGCTTCTCTTTCTCCTTCTGTCTCTCCCTCTGTTTCTTCTCTCTCTCCTTCTTTGTCTCCTTCTCTCTCTCCTTCTTTATCTTCTTCTTCTTTATCTTCTGTCTCTCCTTCTCTCTCTCCCTCTCCTTCTTTATATTCTTTATCTGTCTCTCCCTCTGCTGTCTCTGCTTCTCCTTCTGTCTCTCCTTCTCTCTCTCCTTCTCTCTCTCCTTCTCTCTCTCCCTCTGTTTCTTCTGTCTCTTCTTCTCTATCTTCTTCTTTATCTGTCTCTCCTTCTGCTGTCTCTCCCTCTCCTTCTTTATCTTCTTTATCTGTCTCTCCTTCTGCTGTCTCTGCTTCTCTGTCTCCTTCTGTCTCTTCTTTTGTGGACGTTTCATTTATTTCATCTTTAATTAAAAAACACTGCAGGCGACAGCAGAAAACAGCAACCCCCCAAAAAGAAGAAAAAAAAGAAAAAAAAAAAAACAAAAATACAATAAACAAAAGCGACAAAACAAACGAAAATAAAGAGAACAAACAAAACCAAAAACAAAAACAAAAAAAACAAAAAGAAAAAAAAGAAAAAAAAAATATATATTCTCCTTATTCATGTACAGTAGTAATGGGTTTATTTAATATACCACCTCCTTCTTTAGGGCCCACAAAGACAGCTGCGGTGTATATACAGCAGCTGCAGCTAGGATTGCGTTTGTTTATAGAGCAAGGTTTAATTATATTTGTAGATAGTTTTTATATAAATAAAGTTAAGCATGCAGTACAAGAAGCAGCAGCAGCAGCAGCAGCAGCAGCAGGAATAAAAGCAGCAGCAGCAGCTGCTGCTGCTGCTGCTGCTGCAGCAGCAACTGCTGCTGGTGCTGCTGCAGCAGAAGGAGAACTAGATACAGAAACAGAAACAGAAACAGAAACAGCAGCAGCAGCAGCAGCAGCAGCAGCAGCAGCAGCAGCAGCAGC
>NW_013570828.1:2072-2650 GCF_000499745.2 Eimeria mitis | reverse complement strand
TTAAGCATGCAGTACAAGAAGCAGCAGCAGCAGCAGCAGCAGCAGCAGGAATAAAAGCAGCAGCAGCAGCAGCAGCTGCTGCTGCTGCTGCAGCAGCAACTGCTGCTGGTGCTGCTGCAGCAGCAGAAGGAGAACTAGATACAGAAACAGAAACAGCAGCAGCAGCAGCAGCAGCAGCAGCAGCAGGAGGAGGAGAAGATATAACAAGAGCAGCAGCAGATGCAGCAGCAGCAGAAGCTTTATCTTTATATAATGATCGTGTTTGTATTGTACCTCTAGAAATAGAGAAACTACCTTTTTATATTTTATCTTCTGCAGCAAGAACAGCAGCATCAGCAGCCATAAGGGATTCACGTGTATATATAGATTGGTGGAATCATACATATTTTAATGAAATATATTATATTTTACAAATATCAAAATTAAATTTATTATATTCTGCGGCAAAAATAAATATATTTTCATCTGATTTCTTTCTATGGATAGATCCACCGCGCAGAGCTGCCTATACACCCGAAAAAACTGGAGCTGCCTATACACCCGAAAAAACTGGAGCTGCCTATACACCTGAAATATCT
>NW_013570828.1:1579-1972 GCF_000499745.2 Eimeria mitis | reverse complement strand
TATAGATTGGTGGAATCATACTTATTTTAATGAAATATATTATATTTTACAAATATCAAAATTAAATTTATTATATTCTGCAGCAAAAATAAATATATTTTCATCTGAGTTCTTTCTATGGATAGATCCACCGCGCAGAGCTGCCTATACACCTGAAAAAACTGGAGCTGCCTATACACCCGAAAAAACTGGAGCTGCCTATACACCTGAAATATCAGCGGGTTTAGATGGTTTTTTTCTCAAAAAAAACACAAAAATTAATTCTATTTTAATACAACAAACACCACAAAGAATACATAAAGGTTATTGGAGTAATAAATGTAAATTTTCCGTTTTTTTTAATTCTTCTTTTTATGATCCCGCCGTTGCTGGGGGGTTCCTTGGCGGCACCAA
>NW_013570828.1:0-378 GCF_000499745.2 Eimeria mitis | reverse complement strand
GTTCCTTATCATTCTTCTTGTGAACCCCATTTTCTTTGTATACACCGGATACTCTCTGCTGCTGCTGCTGGGTTTATAGAGGGGGCTCAGGGGCCCGTTAGCTTTAATACTTTTATACCCGAAGCAATCTATGTTCCAGCAAACAACCAGCAGCCGCAGCAGCAGCAGCAGCAGCAACCCTAGCAGCAGCAGCAGCAGCAGCAGCAGCAACCCTAGCAGCAGCAGCAGCAGCAGCAACCCTAGCAGCAGCAGCAGCAGCAGCAGCAGCAACCCTAGCAGCAGCAGCAGCAGCAGCAACTCTAGCAGCTGCAGCAGCAGCAGCAGCAGCAGCAACCCTAGCAGCAGCAGCAGCAGCAGCAACCCTAGCAGCAGCAGCAG
>NW_013570827.1:7612-7752 GCF_000499745.2 Eimeria mitis | reverse complement strand
ACGCATGCGGTGGTATCTGTACATTGCCATGCATCTTCAGTTTAGCTTTTCCTTCTTTTTGTTTTTGTAGGATAAATAAATAAATAAACAACCAAATAAATAAATAAACAAATAAACAAATAAATAAATAAATAAAAATA
>NW_013570827.1:7251-7512 GCF_000499745.2 Eimeria mitis | reverse complement strand
AATAAATAAATAAATAAATAAATAAATAAATAAACAAATAAATAAATAAATAAATAAATAAATAAATAAACAACTAAATTTACTTATTTATTTATTTATTTATTTATTTATTTATTTATTTATTTATTTATTTATTTAAGTTTAAGTATACGAGCAAATGCATGCGGTGGTATCTGTACATTGCCGTGCATCTTTAGTTTAGCTTTTCCTTCTTTTTGTTTGTTTAATAGTTTTATTTTTCTTGTGATATCTCCGCCGTAG
>NW_013570827.1:6997-7151 GCF_000499745.2 Eimeria mitis | reverse complement strand
GAGCAAACGCATGCGGTGGTATCTGTACATTGCCATGCATCTTCAGTTTAGCTTTTCCTTCTTTTTGTTTGTTTAATAGTTTAATTTTTCTTGTGATATCTCCGCCATAACATTTGGCGGTTACGTCTTTTCTTAGTGCTCGCAACCCCACCCG
>NW_013570827.1:6791-6856 GCF_000499745.2 Eimeria mitis | reverse complement strand
AGAATAAAAAAATATAAAAAAGAATGAAAAACTATAAAAAACTATAAAAAGAATAAAAAAGTATA
>NW_013570827.1:5823-6691 GCF_000499745.2 Eimeria mitis | reverse complement strand
TATTTATTTATTTATTTATTTATTTATTTATTTATTTATTTATTTATTTATATATGGATGCATGGATACACTGAAGAGGCAAGGAATAACACTGCATGCATAGATACATGCATATATAAAAAAGAATAAAAAAGAATAAAAAAGAATAAAAAAGAATAAAAAAATATAAAAAAGAATGAAAAACTATAAAAAACTATAAAAAGAATAAAAAAGTATAAAAAAGAATAAAAAAGAATAAAAAAGTATAAAAAAAGAATAAAAAATAATTAAATAAAAAAGAATAAAAAAGTACAGAAAAGTAGAGATATAAAAACCTAAGAAACGAAACAAAAACGAAATAAAGAGAGACGAATGATAACGAAGCAACCGAGCAAACCAAAAAAAGAAAAAAAAAAAAAAAAAAAAAAAAAAAAAAAAAAAAAAAAAAAAAAAAAAAAAAAAAAAAAAAAAAAAAAAAACCAAGAGAAATATGTTACACCCGACAAAAATATATCCACCCCACAAACCCCAATCAAAAGAAGAAGCCAAAACAAAAAAAAACAAAAAAAAAACAAAACAAAATAAAATAAAATAAAATAAATAAAATAAAATAAAATAAAATAAATAAAACAAAACAAAAAAACAAAATAAAACAAAACCAAACGAAACAAAACAAAATAAAAAAAAAACAAAATAAAACAAAAAAACAAAACAAAATAAATAAAACAAAACAAAATAAAATAAATAAAAATAAAATAAAAAAAAAAATAAAATATCTTACTACTTGTTTAGCCTTAGTGTGATGCACAAGCGTGCTGAGGACGTCTACGGGCTGCCCATTAATCAAAAAAGAAACAACACGCACCACGCATGGCTCGTACCCTGAGGT
>NW_013570827.1:4174-4812 GCF_000499745.2 Eimeria mitis | reverse complement strand
AAAAAAAAAAAAAAAAAAAAAAAAAAAAAAAGAAAACAGAAAGAAGAGACAGTAGGAAAAGGAGACAGTAGAGAGAGACAGAAAGAAGAGACAGAAAGAAGAGACAGAAAGAAGAGACAGAAAAAGGAGACAGCAGAAAAAGGAGACAGAAAAAAGGAGACAGAAAAAGGAGACAGATAAGAGATACCGAAGGGAGACACAAAGGAGAAAAAAGGAGACAAAAGGAGACAAAAAGAGACAAAAAGAGACAAAAAGAGACAAAAACAGAGACAAAAACAGAGACAAAAGGAGACAAAAAAGAGACAAAAAGAGACAAAACCCCAACAAAACCCCAACAAAACCCCAACAAAAGGAGACAAAAAGGAGACAAAAAGGAGACAAAAAGAAGACAAAAAAGACGCAAAAAAGAGACAAAAAGAAAAGAAAGCGGAGACACCCCCCCCCCTCCCCTCACCACTGGCTCTAGGACGTTTCTGGCTCCTTTTGGTAGTTCTTTGGGGCTTTGTATTTGCATGCGTTTCTTCTGCGGTGTATCGACAGCGTAACACACACAAGGAGACGTCAACACCACCTTCTGGTCAAACTCCGTCTCCAGCCTGCACATATATAAATATATAAATAAATATATAAATATATAA
>NW_013570827.1:3862-4074 GCF_000499745.2 Eimeria mitis | reverse complement strand
GACAGCGTAACACACACAAGGAGACGTCAACACCACCTTCTGGTCAAACTCCGTCTCCAGCCTGCACATACATAAATAAATATATAAATAAATAAATAAATATATAAATATATAAATATATAAATATATAAATAGTTTTGTTTGTTTGTTTGGTTGTTTGTTGGCTTGTTTGTTTGTTTATTTATTTATTTATTTGTATGTGTGTTTGTTTT
>NW_013570827.1:3567-3762 GCF_000499745.2 Eimeria mitis | reverse complement strand
AAATATATAAATATATAAATAGTTTTGTTTGTTTGTTTGGTTGTTTGTTGGCTTGTTTGTTTGTTTATTTGTTTATTTATTTATTTATTTATTTGTTTGTTTGTTTTTTATATGAAGATGTATTCGCTGCAACCACCACCACCCCCGAGCAACCCCACCAATAACCACCTTTTCTCTCTCCCCGTCTCCTTTCTG
>NW_013570827.1:3363-3467 GCF_000499745.2 Eimeria mitis | reverse complement strand
TCCCGAGAAAGCCGCAACGAAAGCCAGGGCCAAGGGCAGAGGAGACAGCAGAAATAACTTCAATAGAAACATCAGTTAAACATAAACGATAAAGAGATACCTTT
>NW_013570827.1:2903-3263 GCF_000499745.2 Eimeria mitis | reverse complement strand
ATATATATATATATATATATATATATATATATATATATATATATATATATATATATATATATATACCTTTGTTTGACGACCTCCATATGCAGAGTCCCGAGAAAGCCGCAACGAAAGCCAGGGCCAAGGGCAGAGGAGACAGCAGAAATAACTTCAATAGAAACGTCAGTTAAACATAAACGATAAAGAGATACCTTCAGGCGCTCGTAGTCACGAGGGTCAGATGGATATACACCTGAATACATATAAAAAAAAATAAAATAAATATATTTATATTTATTTATTTATTTATTTATTTTATTTATTTTATTTTTTTTTTTTTTTGGTATCACCTGCATAAATATAATATAACAAAATAAA
>NW_013570827.1:1650-2803 GCF_000499745.2 Eimeria mitis | reverse complement strand
TTTTTTTTTTTTTTTTTTTTTTTTTTTTTTTTTTTTTTTTTTTTTTTTGGTATAGAGACACCTCGGGGTCCAGTGGATCCGATGGATATACACCTGGATATATATAATAAAATAAAATAAAATAAATAAGTTTATTTATTTATTTATTTATTTATTTTTTTGTTTTTGTTTTTAGTTTGGTTGTTTTGGTAGGTATTAGACGCTCGTAGATGCAAAGGATATAGCAGCAGCAGCAGCAGCAGCAGCAGCAGCAGCACCATCAGCAGCAGCAGCAGCAGCACCATCAGCAGCAGCAGCACCATCAGCAGCACCATCAGCAGCAGCACCATCAGCAGCAGCACCATCAGCAGCACCATCAGCAGCAGCAGCAGCAGCACCATCAGCAGCAGCAGGAGCAGCAGCAGCAGCATACCTGCATATACAAGCCTAGGGGGGGGATCGAACGCGGGCGGGGGAGGAGAGGGGTTCTTGCTGAGGCGGAGACTGTCTCCTCCCTGCACCTCGCGCGGGTCCTTCAGGTTGCTGCAGATGTAACCAACCCCAGCAGCAGCAGCAGCAGCAGCAGCAGCAGCAGCAGCAGCAGCAGCAGCAGCAGCAGCAGCAGCAGCAGCAGTAGTAGTAATAGAAAAAAGGAACAACAGGAGAAGCAAAAGCAGCGGAAAGCAAAAAAAAGATAAAATAATTTTATAAATAAAACTATCTCTCTCTATGCTGTCTCTTTTATCTGTCTCCTTTCTCTTTTCTGTCTCCTTTTTGTCTCTTTTTTGTCTCTTTTTTGTCTCTTTCTATCTCTCTTCTGTCTCCTTTCTGTCTCCTTTCTGTCTCCTTTCTATCTCCTTTCTGTCTCCTTTTTTCTGTCTCTCTTTTTGTCTCCTTTTTTGTCTCTTCTATCGGCTGTCTCCTCTCTTTTCTGCCTGTCTCCTTTTTTATATATCCTTTATTCTTTTTTCCTCTCTATCTCTTTCTTTCTTTCTCTCTTTTTGTCTCTCTGTCTCTACCTCTCTCTTTCTCTCTCTTTCTCTCTCTATCACTCTCTTTCTCTATCTCTTTCTTTCTTTCTCTCTCTCTCTCTATTTGTCTCTCTCTCTCTCTGTCTCTCTCTCTGTATGTCTCTTTCTTTCTCTATCTCTTTCTTTCTTTCTTTCTCTCTCTC
>NW_013570827.1:510-756 GCF_000499745.2 Eimeria mitis | reverse complement strand
CGCTCTGCTGGTTTTTAATATATCTCCTTTTTTTATTTTTCCTTCCTTTTATACACAAACACAAACACAAACACATAAAGGGTTTAGGGTTTAGGGTTTAGGGTTTAGGGTTTAGGGGTTCGGGGAGTAGGGAGAGAGGGATAGCGGGAGATGCAAGTGGGCGCCTTGTTGAGGGTTTAGGGTTTAGGGTTTAGGGTTTAGGGTTTGGAGGCTTAGAGGGGGGGTTAGGGTTCAGGGTTTAGGGTT
>NW_013570827.1:269-430 GCF_000499745.2 Eimeria mitis | reverse complement strand
TTTAGGGTTTAGGGTTTACGCGTATAAGAACAACAAGTATAACCCCTCTAGCAGCATCATAAAAACTATCGAAAATAACAGCAGAAAGGAGACTGTCTCCTTTTGGGTTTTCTTTGGGGGCCGGCAACCGCTGCACTATCGCATCTAGCAAACCCTCCATA
>NW_013570827.1:0-169 GCF_000499745.2 Eimeria mitis | reverse complement strand
GGGGGTTGGGGTTAAGGGTTTGTTGAGGGTTTAGGGTTTAGGGTTTAGGGTTTACGCGTATAAGAACAACAAGAACAACCCCTTTAGCAGCATCATAAAAACTATCAACTATCGCTAGGGTTTAGGGTTTAGGGTTTAGGGTTTAGGGTTTAGGGTTTACGCGTATAAG
>NW_013570826.1:7749-8690 GCF_000499745.2 Eimeria mitis | reverse complement strand
GCAGCAGCAAACAAAAGAACGAAAAGACAAGGCCTTGAGGCTACAATAATTTATTTTTGTGTTTCTGCTGCTGTGCATGCGGAAGGGAGACATCCCGGGGGATGCCGCCTGAACATAAGCCAAAAAAAAGATACAGCTTGCTGCTGCTGCTGCAGCAGCAGCAGCAGCAGCTGCTGATGCAGGCGCTGCAGTTGCTGCTGCTGCACCTGCTGCTGTTCGTCGTGGTGGGGCAGCAGCACAGCCCGCGTGGCTGCTGCTGCTGATTCTACTGCTGTTGCTGCTGCTGCTGTTGCTGAAGGGCAGCATGCAGCTCAAGCAGTGCTGGTGTGTGTGTTTATTGGTGGGGTTGTTACAGCTAGCCAGGTTTATCTCTATGGCTAGCTAGCAGTGGAGGGGTTGTTGTTGTAGCTAGCGAGCTTTGTCTCCCTTCCCACATCTATACCTGGCTAGCTAGCTAGCTAGCTAGCTAGCTAGCTAGCAGAGGGTGTTGATTGGTGGGGTTGTCGCTATAGCTAGCTAGCCCTGTCCCCCCATCTCTACAGCTAGCTAACTAGCTAGCTAACTAGCTAGCTAGCTAGCTAGCTAACACACTATGCTAGCTAGCTAGCTAGCTAGCTAGCTAGCAGCGTGTGTTGGTTTATGGGGTTGTCGTTATACCTAGCCAGCTTTGTCTCCCCATCCCTACAGCTAGCTAGCTAGCTAGCTAGCTAACATACTATGCTAGCTAGCTAGCTAGCTAGCTAACATACTATGCTAGCTAGCTAGCTAGCTAGCTAGCTAGCTAGCTAGCAGCGTGTGTTGGTTGATGGGGTTGTTGTTATAGCTAGCCAGCTTTGTCTTGGCATGGATGCTGCTAGGCCGAATCCGCATTTTACTGAATGTAGTAATGGGCAAAACTCGCTCACTGTTACTGCGGATTCTGTACACACACACAAAAAAAA
>NW_013570826.1:7538-7649 GCF_000499745.2 Eimeria mitis | reverse complement strand
TAGCTAGCTAGCTAGCAGCGTGTGTTGGTTTATGGGGTTGTCGTTATACCTAGCCAGCTTTGTCTCCCCACCTCTACAGCTAGCTAGCTAGCTAGCTAGCTAACATACTAT
>NW_013570826.1:7166-7454 GCF_000499745.2 Eimeria mitis | reverse complement strand
TATATATATATATATATATATATATATATATATATATATATATGTATATGTATATGTATATGTATATATAGATTATGTAGATATTGTAGTGCAGCAGCAGCAGCAGCAGCAGCAGCAGTAGTAGTAGTAGGGACAGGAGTAGTGGATGCAGCAGCAGCAGCAGCAGCAGCAGCAGCAGCAGCAGCGGGCAACAGCTGCTAGCTGCAGCAGCAAAAGGAATTGATTTTGTGGTTAGCTATAAACCCTTTATTGTTTATGGTGATACAGAGAACAATTAACATACACAGA
>NW_013570826.1:6473-6981 GCF_000499745.2 Eimeria mitis | reverse complement strand
AAAAAACAAAAAAAAAAAAAAAAAAAAAAGATATAACAACCCCAAAGACAAACAGAAACAAATACAAACAAAAACATCTGCATGCGTGCAGCACAATCCAGCCAGCCCCATGTATAGATCCAGGTGTATGTACACCGCACATGCATTGATATGCAACAGAGAACAGAGAAAAACACAAAAAAAAAAAAATAAATATTTTTGTTAGGCCCCTCAGGGATAGATTATTATAGCTGTCAGTACACCTGGGGTGTATATCCAGTAATACATGCGCTGATTTGAATGCATCAGTGGGGGAGAGAGAATAAATATATTTATAAATACAAGTATTTATAAATATAAAATAATTAAAAACATATAAAACACAAAAAAAAATAAAAAAAAAAACAAAAGCTGCCGCGTTCTCAGGGATAGATTATTATAGCTGTCAGTACACCTGGGGTGTATATCCAGTAATACATGCGCTAATTTTGATGCATCATCGGGGGGCAGCAAGAAAAACACAACTAAC
>NW_013570826.1:6044-6373 GCF_000499745.2 Eimeria mitis | reverse complement strand
ATATATATATATATATATATATATATATATATATATATATATATATATATATATATGTATATATAAAATATCACGTATAAAGCATGTTTCTACGGGCATTTAAAAAAAATAAAGAACAAAACAAACCTCCTAGTAATAAAAGCGATCCCTAGAAGGTTTATTTATAAAGTTATAATGTTCGCGATATTGTGTTGGTGCAACTGCACATACACCGCAACAGCAAACGGGGTGTACACGGACATCTCAACAGCATAAACTAAAAAAAAAAATATAAAATAAAAACTTTTTTTTTATTGCAACTTTATTGAAAACTTTCTACAAAAAAAAAA
>NW_013570826.1:5440-5944 GCF_000499745.2 Eimeria mitis | reverse complement strand
CAAACGGGGTGTACACGGACATCTCAACAGCATAAACTAAAAAAAAAAATATAAAATAAAAACTTTTTTTATTGCAACTTTATTGAATACTTTCTACAAAAAAAAAAGAAAAACAAAACTCACGAATCATTTCGAATGAAACGTCGCCCACCGTCGCCAGCGGTGTATGTACACCCGAAACTGACACGAACACACAGGGCAAACCAGGCTGTGAAATGCATGCGAATATAAATTATTTATTTAAATATAAATAGTTTATATATATAAATTATTATTTCTACAAAAAGAAAAAGCAAAGGTGCATCTACGTGCGGCAAAACGAAAGGTGTACATACACCCCAAACCGTTCCATCTGTGTGTAGCAGCACCCCCACCCGCCAAGCAACTTTCGTGAATAAACACAATTCGAGTCAATGTATACAATTAAAACCAACATAAAAAATAAAAATAAAAATAAAAAATATATATAAAAGGATTGCGGCATCGCCCTGATGACGCGCGGAG
>NW_013570826.1:4421-5340 GCF_000499745.2 Eimeria mitis | reverse complement strand
ACACGAACACACAGGGCAAACCAGGCTGTGAAATGCATGCGAATATAAATTATTTATTTAAATATAAATAATTTATATATATAAATTATTATTTCTACAAAAAAAAAGCAAAGGTGCATCTATGTGCGGCAAAACGAAAGGTGTACATACACTCCAAGCCGTTCCATCTGTGTGTAGCAGCACCCCCACCCGCCACGCAACTTTCGTGAATAAACACAATTCGAGTCAATGTAAACAATTAAAACCAACATAAAAAATAAAAATAAAAATAAATATAAATATAAAAAAGGATTGCGGCATCGCCCTGATGACGCGCGGAAAGGAAACCGCTCCGCTCGCCGCGGCAGGAGCTGCCTATACACCCCAATTTCGTCGTTGCAAGTGTACAGTTAAAGCCGCGATTCTGCAGCTGTATATAAGCATAAATATAAATAAATAAATAAATAAAGATAAATACATATTAATAAATATATAGCTATAGATATACACAGCTGTATATATTTGTATACAAATACAGCTATGCATATTATTAGCTGTATGTATGTATATACACACACAGGCACTCAACAAGAAATAAAAATACACCAGAAGAAGCAGAAAAAGAAAAAGTAGTGGAAAATATGGGAGAGAGAAAAAAAAGAGAGAGAGACGTACTGATGCATTAATTTCATCATACATCTATACTCGTCAGTGCAGGCAAGCAGCCAGGAGGAAACAGCACTGTTATTATCTGCGCGAAGAAAACACGAATTCGTGAACTGGTGGTTGGGGTGTATAGGCAGGTCTCGATCCCGACCCCGATCCCGATCCCCATGTATAACCCCACAAAACCACACAAACAAAACACCATATACACCAGAACATGCCGCTGTTCCTCAGGGATAGATTATTATAGCTGTCAGTACACCTGGGGTGTATA
>NW_013570826.1:3936-4231 GCF_000499745.2 Eimeria mitis | reverse complement strand
AAAAAAAAAAAAAAAAAAAAAAAAAAAAATGTAATAAACAACACAGGGTTTTCCTCTTTGCATCAACAAGCAACACCACTCTACCCTATCAGGGTTTAGGGTTTAGGGTTTAGGGTTTTGAGGCCTACCGACAGAAGACAAATCTCCCGCGGGGGAGGTAACAGACGAAGCCTTCATCGCCGTCGCGAACAGAGAAGAAAGAGTCGAGCTCTGCACAGAGCCACACGCCTCAGGACGCATCGTCACTGGGTTGCTGCAGCAAAAAAAAGACAAACAAACAAAACGCACAAAGATG
>NW_013570826.1:2824-3915 GCF_000499745.2 Eimeria mitis | reverse complement strand
ATATATATATATATATATATATATATATATATATGTATATATATATATATATAGCGTCATGCAGCAACACCAGAGGATCCTCCTCCTGGAGCCAATGTATAAAGAAGCAGCGAAACAAAGATTTCTATATATCGATGCAGCCGCCACAGAGACGGGGGCATGCAGGGGGCACCCTGCGCATGCAGCAGCACGCAGCAGGGTGGGTATAGAGATGCATGGAGAAGAAGAAAGAAAGAAAGAAAGAAAGAAAGAAAGAAAGGAAATACAAGAGCTTACGTTCGAGTCAGCGAAAAAGGAACAACAGCAGCCAGCTGTACGGGGGCCTGATACATACGGCGGTATGCTGCTGTGGGGCCGAAGTGTTGAGTGGCGACTCTGCGAAAAAAAAAAAAAAAAANAAAAAAAAAAAAAAAAATATAAAAAGTATAACAAAAGCTGCGTATACACCCGAAATTCTTTTTATACAGAGAGCTGCCGATACACCTGAGAGCTGTGTATACACCCTGCAAGCTGCGCATACACCTCGAGCTGCCTATACACCCGATCCCCAGGCAGCGGTGTTGCGCGGCTTGTTGTGCTCCCCGCAGCCTTCCGCATCTATTTAAAATATTTAAGTGTTTAAATTAGCTGAAAATAAAGAAATAAACCGCAAAAAAAACAGAATTATTTACCTGTACGTCGCTCTGTATGTAGAGAACCTCATCGTCGTGATCTGGGGGGCGCGGCGCAACCTGCGCCGCTACGCGTATGCAGGGGCCCAGTAAGAGTGTTTTATTTTTGTTATTGATTTATTTTTTTGTGTTTTAATTGTAGAAAAACATAATATAATAAATTGCAGAGAGTTGTTGCTGCAGTTGCAAGAGGTGCTGCAACCCGAGCAGCCATTGCTGCTGCTGCTGCTGCTGCTGCTGCTGCTGCTGCTGCGGGGCTTGCGGGGGAGAAGAGAGAGAAGGAGGGCGCTGCGGCGGTCTGTCTGTCTGTGCATGGTGGCTTAGTTAACCTAGTTGTATCTGCTGCATGTTATATATATATATATATATTTCTGTGTTTGAATATAATAAATAAAAGTATAATTTGTTAGTTTTTCTTAC
>NW_013570826.1:1976-2724 GCF_000499745.2 Eimeria mitis | reverse complement strand
ATTTCTGTGTTTGAATATAATAAATAAAAGTATAATTTGTTAGTTTTTCTTACACATACATTCATTTGTATTGTATGCTTCATCGGCCGTTGCTGCGGTGTATAAATAAAAACTTTTTGTTGAGTTGCTGCTGCTGGCGGCATCAAGGGTATCGAGATTTTGTATGCGAGAGAAAATATATATTTGTATCGACGATGACAGCAGAAGACGGCGCGGGCTCAGCAGCATCTCTCCCCAGCATAGCTGAAACTCCTCCTCTTTCTTATATGCAGCCTATAGCTGTGCGGGGTCCAGGTGGTGGCCGTGTACGCCTAGCAGCTCTTCTTGCGTCAAAAGAAGCAGAATCTTTTATAGGGAAACATGTTGTGGTGTGTGGGTGGAGTCGTAGTGTAAGAAAGCAAGGGGGAGGCAATCTATGTTTCGTTGTTTTATCTGATGGTAGCTGTGCAGCTAACCTACAGGTTGTCGTCAGCAACACAGTACCCCGCTTCGCCGATCTACTTAAATGCGGCGCCGGCTGCTCTTTTCGTTTCGCGGGAAAAATCGTAGAAAGCCCAGCAAAGGGACAGAAGCTTGAGCTCCAGGTCGCTGACCCAGAGAGGGGTAAATACACACACTCTCGCCGCTACTCCTGCTGCTCCTGCTGCTGCTGCTGCTGCTGCTGCTGTTGCTGCGGGGGATTGCGCGGTCGCGGGGGTTCGCTGCGGTCGAGGTTCAGCTGCAGTTGCGTTTCTAGATTTGTCTTTTG
>NW_013570826.1:978-1266 GCF_000499745.2 Eimeria mitis | reverse complement strand
GTTTTGCTTATTTCATACTGTATAGTTGTTTCTTATTGATTGCTACAGCAGCGTGTTCGCATATCTTATACAACAGGAGATATCGTGCTGCTGCTGCTGCTGCTGCTGCTGCTGCTGCTGCTGTTTGCTGCTATTTCAGCTGTTGCATGCACGTATGCATGCATGAATGCAAGTATATTTGTGCATTGCACATTGCCTGTATTCAGGGCAATGTGTTGAACAACATTCCCCTTTATTTCCTCTTTGATTTTTTTCTTTTTTCTTTTTTCTTTTTTTTTTTTTTTTTTT
>NW_013570826.1:689-878 GCF_000499745.2 Eimeria mitis | reverse complement strand
CGGGCAAGTACCCGTTGGCTAAGAAGGAGCATTCGCGGGAATATCTGCGAGAAATAGCTCACCTGAGGCCGAGGACGCAGCTGATAGGAGCAGTGGCCCGGGTTCGATCGCAGCTAGCGATGGCTACGCATAGATTTTTTCAGGATAGAGGGTTTCTGTATGTACATACACCTATAATAACAGCTGCAG
>NW_013570826.1:0-589 GCF_000499745.2 Eimeria mitis | reverse complement strand
GATGCGGGCAAATACCCGTTGGCTAAGAAGGAGCATTCGCGGGAATATCTGCGAGAAATAGCTCACCTGAGGCCTCGGACGCAGCTGATAGGAGCAGTGGCCCGGGTTCGATCGCAGCTAGCAATGGCTACGCATAGATTTTTTCAGGATAGAGGGTTTCTGTATGTACATACACCTATAATAACAGCTGCAGATTGTGAGGGTGCTGGGGAGATGTTCTCAGTTTCAACTTTATTACCTGAAGATCCAAAGAGAGGAATTCCAATGAATAGTTGTGCTGAAATAGATTATGCAAAAGATTTTTTTCTTCGTCATGCATATCTTACGGTGTCTGGACAGCTCGCAGTTGAACCTTATTGTTGTTCTCTTTCTGATGTTTATACCTTTGGGCCGACATTTCGTGCTGAGAATAGCCATACAACACGACATCTAGCTGAGTTCTGGATGGTAGAACCTGAAATAGCTTTTGCTTCTCTAGAGGATAATATGCAACTTGCTGAGGCTTTCGTTAAGTTCTGCGTACGCAGCTGTCTACAGAACTGCAGCGGAGGTAACCTGAAAAAAAACACAAAAAAAAAGAAATAAAAAT
>NW_013570825.1:6247-7973 GCF_000499745.2 Eimeria mitis | reverse complement strand
GTTGTTGTTTTGCGAGAAGAGTCGAAGGAAATTTCTGTGGTTCTGTGGATGGATTAAAAACACCACCATCGATGGTTTGGTGGCATCTCAGCGCTGTAGCTAAATATAAAATACAACATAAAACACAACGTTAGCCGGAGACAGAACGGCAACAGGCAATGAGAATCATCCCCTCGTGAACTTGTTTGTCTCCTCGCTGTCTACTGCACTGCATGCAAATCCAGTTAAAACCAAACCGAGGGGGCTGCGCGTGGTTGCAGAGCGGTGGCTACTGTCGTAGTTTCTTCGGTGGCTGCCCGCAGTTTTCTTCATTTCTTTCTCTCCAAGCTATCTATGAAAGTTTTGTTTCCTGCTGAGAGCGTAGCGGCCTGACTGCAGACGCCCACGACCCAGGGGTCCTTTTCGGGTCAGACAATGTTTGTTGCCTGGTAAGCCGAAGATGTAGAAAACACTCAACGCGGGTTGCTGTCCCCCTTGTGAAGAATGTGTGTATGGAGCCGCAGTACTCAGTCTCCTTAGAACATTGTTTTAAGGAGACTGAGCACTGTGGCTCCGTACACATATTTTTCAAGAGGGAGAAATCAACCCGCGTTGAGTGTTTTTGTTAGACAGAGAGCCGCAGACACTGCACAAGTGTAGTATATCTGGGCGTTCAGCTTCAGTGTCTACGAGCGGGGGTTTCTGGTGGTTATGCTGAGGTTTTCTGGTTGATAGTATTCGGTGGCTGCATGAATTCGCGCCAGAAAACGCCAGGAGAGATCGGGGCCTTCTGCGTAATGATATTACTGCAAGAAGTGGCGGTGGTTGTAGAAACTGTTAATACATAATTAAGCCGCTGCTCCTGGTGTATGTACACTCGAACTGGGGATAGAGTGGGTATATCTGTTGACCCCATCCATAACACAAATGCTGTCGGTGTCTCTAACTAGGCGTAAACACAGAATAAACTCTGGCGCGGTATCCCCCCATATCCATCCAGGAATTGAAATTCTCTCGAACTCTTGTTTTCACTGTCTTCTTCTTTTTCTTTTGGTTCCTTCGCAAAGATATGAAGACATCGCCGAGAAGAGAGAGGGCAGTGTGGGGCACTCTTACTAGAAGGGGATGAGCATCCCGCCAGCTGTTGTATTGAGTTCAGTGTATCCAGCTAAAAATATAAGAGGGGTTTAGTCTTCGTCTGGTAGCAGCAGAGACTGCAGTCCACGCCGGAGGCAGCAGCAGAGCTCGTCAGACACCCCACTTGTGTGAGCATCTAGACAGCAAGAAGAACGATATTTAGGAAGGAAACGGGAATCATTGCACACGAAAAAAGTTTAAAAACTCAGAGAGTCAGGGGAGTGCATCGACGGTCATGTTGGTGATGCCCCTGATATACGTGAGTATGAGCCACAAAAACAAAGAAGAAACTCCTTCATTCTCAGTTTCTTGAAAATTCTTTGTTGGGTGTCTAGGGATGCATGATAGGTTTGAACAGTGAGACATAAGTACTCTGAATATTTTATTTTGTACTGCAGTGCTTAGAACTCTTTCTCCCTCTGAGCTGCACCGCGACGCGCCTGTGTTGCTGGAGATTACTTGGTCACTGCATGAGCAGCCAGCTTGCTGGGGTAGCAGCGCTCTAGCTGCTGCTGTGCGGCTAGCAACGGGTGTTAGGAAATCAGGGAGGGGGGGTGCAAGCACTGGAGAGGCCGCCAAGGGTTTGACGACTCTTGTTGTTGTATTTTAT
>NW_013570825.1:5386-6147 GCF_000499745.2 Eimeria mitis | reverse complement strand
TATATATTTTATATATATATATATATATATATATATATATATATATATATATATATATATATATATATATCCTTCGCTCTTCCTGCTCTTCACATGGCGGCGCCTCCACTCCTCGCACCCGTCCCTGATTTCCTAACACCGTTGCTTTTGACGCAGCAGCAGCTGGAGTGGTGCTCCCCCAGCAAAGTGTTTGAACTTCTTGTGTAGATACACCAGAAAAGCAGCAATGCGAGCACTCCCGGGGATGAAGTTGCGGTGGTTCGATGGGGTATATAGGAGTGTGTAAGATGTTTAGTTAAAATTATTATTTGAGAATATATCTTTTGTATGAACTTTTAATTAAAAATTTTTTAATATTAAAATAAAATAAAATAAAATAAAAAAGTGCGTCTGTAAGAGTGTACAGGAAAAGTTGCGTGTATCCTCATCGGGTAAGATCAGGGTAGTAGACTCTCGCTTTGATGCATCCCGCGTAGCTATTAGAAAAGAAAACAAAAAAACTAAAAAAAAAACTGTGGATAGAATGTAGCCATCAGTGTCTTGCTTCTCCCTTTAATAAAAGGACGCCAAGAGAAACTGGAACTCTTAGGAGGTGCAGATACACCCCAGAAAAAGCAGAGACTCGCTCCACTGGCCTCGCACCGCAGCGTTCTTCATATGGGGGCTGCCACGGACGATCGACGAGAGCGAAGGCACTCTTCAAAGAAATTTCAAGAGGGACTGCATGCAGCCACTTCGTTTCTCTCTATGCGAGGAGAACT
>NW_013570825.1:5109-5363 GCF_000499745.2 Eimeria mitis | reverse complement strand
GCCCCTATCAATCCCTATATATATATATATATATATATATATATATATATATATATATATATATTGAGCCAGGGCAGAATTCTGGTTTTTCAGCAGAAAGAGTTTAGAGAGACCATCAAAAGACTTCATACGCAGATTGTCTTCACTACAAAAGAATGCTTTGCTCCAATCCTCTCAGCTGTGGCGGTGGTATCCGCTACTCGCATCTGCCCCCTATTAACCGTGCTGTGCTATCCACTTGAGTGGAGAGGGCC
>NW_013570825.1:4596-5077 GCF_000499745.2 Eimeria mitis | reverse complement strand
ACTTTAAGTCTTTGCCTTCATTGCGGCTCGTCTCCGGTCAGGTTAAGGCCGGAGAACCAGCGTTACACTGCTGTTCTTGCTGCTGTAAGGCAGCAGCCTGCGGCGGGGGAAACAGAAGGAAATTCTCGTGATGCATGCACTAGCACTATACAGAAAAATTAAATAATTTATTTGTTATCTGTATCTAACGAGAACGGGAGAAGAAATGTATAAACAAAGCCTAAGACGCCAGTCTATGGTGGGTGAGGTGTATGCATACACCCCATGAGCACCAGCTCCTTGATTTTTTAATTAATTAATGCTGAATTTGTTGTTTTTTTATTATTTTATATAAAAATATATTTATTTATTTATTTATTTTTTTATTTTATATTGAAATTCGCTGCCTCCTGCTGCAGGTACACCCCGTCGAGGGAGAGAGAGCGGAGGCTGGGGTGTATACGCAGCTCGTCTGCGCGGTGGAGCTGCCTATACACCTGAT
>NW_013570825.1:333-3569 GCF_000499745.2 Eimeria mitis | reverse complement strand
TTTTTTTTTTTTTTTTTTTTTTTTTTGTTTTGTTTTTCTGTTTGGGTTTATTTCCTTTTATTTATTCTTAGCTGAAGAGGAGACAAAAGGAGACAGAAGGAGACAGATAAAAATAGAGAGAGAGAGAGACAGAAGGAGACAGAGAAAGATAGAGAAAGAGACAGAGAGAGAGACAGAAAGAGAGAGAGACAGAGAAAGATAGAGAGAGAGAAAGAGAGAAAAGGAGACAGAGAAAGATAGAGAGACAGAGACAGAAAGAGGCACAGAAATATAGAGAGAGAGAGACAGAAAGAGAGACAAAAGGAGACAGATAAAGATAGAGAGAAACAGAAGAAAAGAGAAAAATAAGAAGAAACAAAAGGAGACAAAGAAAACAAAACCCAAATAAAAAATAATTATTTTAATAAAAAAAATAATTATTTTGTCTTTGTCTTTGTCTTTGTCTTTGCTGCAGGAAGATGTTGCTGCTCTCCTCTTCTGGCTGCTTCCCTTTAATATACAAATTTTTGTTTTTATGCTGCAGCAGGTTAATACAATAAATTAATTAAATAAATTAAATAAATTAAATAAATTAAATAAATTAAATAAATTAAATAAATTAAATAAATTAAATTAATTAAATAAATTAAATTAATTAAATAAATTAAATAAATTAAATAAATTAAATAAATTAAATAAATTAAATAAATTAAATAAATTAAATAATAAAACAAATAAATTATTTAATTTGTTTATTTTGTTTATTTTGTTTAATTTATTTTATTTAAATTAATTAAATAAATAAAAAAGAGAAAAAAAGGAGACAAAAGGAAACTAAATGGTGTTGTTTCTTTTTATTTATATTGTTCTTCTTTGTCTCCTCCTTTATTGTTTATTATTTTTATTATTATTTGTTGTTATTATTATTTATTTGTTTCTTTATTTTTATTGTTTTTTTTATTGTTTATTTTTTTTATTATTTCTTTATTTGTTTATTGTTTGTTTGTTTGTCTCCGTTTTTCTTTATTATAATAATATATTTATTGTTTATTATTTTTATTGTTTTTATTTTTTATTAATATTTATTATTTTTTATTGTTTATTATAATAATATATTTATTTATTTTATTTATTTTTTTTTCTTTGTTTATTTTTTTTTTTGTTTAGGGTGTTCCTTCTTCTGCCTTTCTCTCGTCTCCTCCTTATAATAAAATGAGAGACAGAGGTTTGTTTTTTTTCTCTTTCTTCCTCTATTTTATTTTTTTATTTTATTTTTTTTTTATTTTATTTTTTTTATTTTATTTTTATTTTCTTCTGTCTCCTCCTTTGCTGCTGTGTTTGCCTCCCCGTCTATCTGCATTTGTCTTTTTGTTTTTTTTGTTTTTATCTTTCTTTGTTTTTCTTTTTTGTCTGTTTAATTTTTATATTCTTTTTTGTTTGTTTGTGTTTACCTTTTTCTTTTTTATGTATATATTTAGGGTTTTAGGTGTTTGTTGAATTGTCTCTTGTATTTTTTGTTTTATTTTTTTTTTGTTAGTTGTTTATTTATTATTATATTTATTTATTTTTTCTTTTTCTTTTTTTTTATTTGCTTCAGTTTTTGTTTTCCCTGTCAGCAGCAGCACGCTGCTGCATGCAGCCCTGAAAGTAACGGGGGGTGCAGGCCTCAGCCATTTGCTGCTGCTGCCTGCTGCTGCTGAGGTGCTGCAGCAGCAGCTGCAGCAGCAGCAGCAGCAGCAGCAGCGCCATCACCCGCGGGAGATGCAGCATCAGATGCAAGACAATCAACAGCAGCAGCAGCAGCAACCCCTCTCCTTCCCCCCGACAACTACTCCCTTCACCAGCAGCAGCAGCAGCAGCAGCAGCAGCAGCGGTTGCCGCAGCCTGATGAGTTTGCTGCTGCTGTGTCTTAGCCCTGGGGGCTGTTTAATATGCAGCAGCAGCGTGGAGAGTGTAGACGAAGAAGAAATAAAAATAATGTTAAATAAATCTGCTTCTCTTTCTCTTTATGCTGCTGATGCTGCAGCAAGCACCATGGCGGGGGCTCACCTACGTATGCAAACCCTAAACCCTAAACCCTAAACCCTAAACCCTAAACCCTAGAATAAAACGAAACAAAAAAAGAAAACATATAAACACAAACAAATAAATTAAATAAATACATAATGCTATCACAATACAAACAAGTCGAACTGCATGCATGCATGCATGCACATGCATGCATGCATGCGTCTGTGTAAGTATTATTTATGTGTGTATTATCATATGAGTTTTGTTTTATATTTGTTTATTTGCTGCAGACTTTATTGTAGAGACACTAAAGGCGCTGCAGCAATACCCAGACAGCAGCAGCAGCAGCAGCAGCAGCAGCAGCAGAAATATATTTTTGTATGATAGCGATGTGAGGAGAAATAAAGCAAAAAGATAAACCCTAAAATATAACAAATATAATATCATGATGATGCTGTTGCTGCTGCCGTTGCTGCTGCTGCGGCTGCTGCTCTCGTTGCTTTTGTTGTTGCTGTTGCTGCTTTTGTTGCTGCTGCATGCGCCTATGTTTTTGTTTTTTTCTACGGTGTATGTACACCTCAAATTGCGGGTTGTGCTGCGGTGTATGTGCAGAACTCACAGGCAGTAAAAGAAATAGAAAATGCAGCAGCAGCAGCAGCAACAGCAGCAGCAGCAGCAGCATTTTATACTCCTGTTTGTCTCTGTCTACCACCAGCAGGTCTCCCGTCTCAGCGAGCTTGATGGGGTGTACGTACACCTCATTGCAGCAAATATATTCTTAAAGAAAAAAACAAAATTTTGTTATTTTGTTTTATTTCGTTTCGTGCTGCCTCTTTTTGTCTTTCAGTTCATAGCGAGGGTTTTTGGTGAGGGGTTGGGGGGCAGCAGAAGGGTTTAGGGTTTGTTTAGGGTTTAGGGTTTGTCTAGGGTCTAGGGTTTAGGGTTTAGGGTTTAGGCTTCGCTGGCAACACTGGCCTTTGTATTAGTTTTCTCCTCTCTGTGGAGACTCTGTGCGTCCTTTGCTATCTGTATAGAAAAACAGAAAAAGTAAAAAACAAAAACAACAAATAAAAAAGACAAGCAGCATCAACTGCAGCAGCAGCAATAGCAGCAGCAGCAGCAGCAACAGCAGTACAGAAAAACACCACACACGGATAGCGACTGCATGCAACCTATTTCAGTTGTTTGCATTCTTTGCTGCGGACTTTTCTATACAATATATACAGTATATGCATCCACTATATGTA
>NW_013570825.1:0-235 GCF_000499745.2 Eimeria mitis | reverse complement strand
ATATATATATATATATATATATATATATATATAAGCACATAGGAATATGCATGTGTTGACGTTTCTGTGGTTGCTTTGATAGAAAACCGAAAAAGAGAAGAAAAGAGGAAAACTAAAAAAACAAAAGAGAAAAGCAGCAGCAAAGAAGCAATAGATAGAGAAAAATATAAAAAAGAAAGAAATATTTTTCTCACTAATTCAGCGTGGTCAAGAAGAAGAGAAAAGTTTAAAGGCG
>NW_013570824.1:8006-8423 GCF_000499745.2 Eimeria mitis | reverse complement strand
AATATAAAATATCTTCGCTTATACCTATAGATGCTTGTCTACCTAAAGAAGAAAACAACAACCCCACCCTCCTCGCCCCCCGAGCTCTCTCTATCGCCGCTACCCGCGATGCATGCAGACGCCTGTGGTCGTAGCTCTCCTCAAATACACGCTGAGACAAATACATATAGGATATATACAAAGAGATAGCTAGCTAGCTAGCTAGCTAGCTAGCTAGCTAGCTAGCTAGGGAGATGGGGAGATAGGGAGGTAGATGGATAGATTGATAGATAGATGGCTAGCTAGCTAGCTAGCTAGCTATATATATAGCCTGTATGTATAAAAGTTAATTAGAACTAACCAGGACCAACTAGGGTTTACAAGGGTTTACAAGGGTTTACTAGGGTTTACTAGGGTTTACTAGGGTTTAGGGTTTAC
>NW_013570824.1:7669-7906 GCF_000499745.2 Eimeria mitis | reverse complement strand
CCCCCAAAGGAGGATCTGAAAGCTCTACAGGAGAGAGTAGAAACAGATTCAATAGAGTCATCAGATACACTGCAGCAGCTGCTGCATGGGGATGCAGCAGCAGCAGCAGCAGCTGCTGCTGCTGCTGCCGTTGCTGTTGCTGCTGCTGTTGTAGTTTCTGCGGTTGCTGTTTTAGTTCCTGCTGCTGCTGCTGCTGGTGTTGCCGATGCTTCTGCTCCTGTTGCTTCTGCTGCTTTT
>NW_013570824.1:6246-6408 GCF_000499745.2 Eimeria mitis | reverse complement strand
AAAAAAAAAAAAAAAAAAAAAAAAAAAAAAAAAAAAACAGAAAATAAAACAGAGACAGAAAAAGAAGAAAAAAAAAACAACAAAAGGAGACAGAAGAAGAACAAGACAAACAAAAAGAAAAAGAAAACAATAAAAAAAATAAAAAAAAATAAAAAAATAAAA
>NW_013570824.1:5638-6146 GCF_000499745.2 Eimeria mitis | reverse complement strand
AAAAAAAAAAAAAAAAAAAAAAAAAAAAAAAAAAAAACAGAAAATAAAACAGAGACAGAAAAAGAAGAAATAAAAAACAACAAAAGGAGACAGAAGAAGAACAAGACAAACAAAAAGAAAAAGAAAACAACAAAAAAAATAAAAAAAAATAAAAAAATAAAAAAAATAAAACTAACATATAAAGTTTTAGTGAATTGTATGGTCCCCTGCAGCGCGAGTTTTGCTGCTGGCTGCAGCAGCTGCTGCAGCTGCCTAGACACCTCAGCAGCATCAATAAATATATCCACAAACACGTAGTGAACCAATACTCCTCTTCTCCCCTTGCTGCTGCTGCTGCTGCTGTTGCTGCTGCAGCAGCTGCTGCTGCAGCTGCTGCTGCAGCTGCTGCTGCTGCTGCAGCAGCTGCTGCTGGTATGCTTGTTGTCGCTGATCGCTGCAGCAGCAGCAGCAGCACCACCACCACCACCACCACCTGCATCACCACCGCCAGCAGCGCCAGTATCACCAC
>NW_013570824.1:3376-3865 GCF_000499745.2 Eimeria mitis | reverse complement strand
CTGTTGCTGTTGCTGCTGCTGCTTCTGCTGTTGCTGCTGCTGCTGCTGCTGCTGCTGCTGCATGCGGGGGATCGAGTCTGCTTGCAGAGAAGAAGAGAAGCAGCAATAAAGAAAACAAATAAATAAATAAAATAAAATAAAAATAAAATAAATAAAATAAATAAATTAATAAAAAGAATATAAATAAACAAAACATAAAAACAAAAAAAAGACAAAACAGAAATACCGCAGGGCCCAAGCACTCGATGCTGCTGTTCCTGCTGCAGTTGCTGCTGCTGCTGCTGCTGCTGCTGTTGCTGCTGCTGCTGTTGCTGCTGCTGCTGAAAATATTAATAAATTTTATTAAACAATTAAAAATAAATTTATTTCTTTTTTCTGTCGACCCGTCGTTGCTGCTGCTGCCGCAGCTGCTGCTGCTGTGTAGTGTATCTCCAGCTGCTGCCTTCAGTCTCACAGGGTGCCCAGGCTCCCCGTTGTCTCCTCTCTCCT
>NW_013570824.1:0-3117 GCF_000499745.2 Eimeria mitis | reverse complement strand
TGCTGCTGCAGCAAAGAGGGGCCCCACAGGGGCCCCCCAACAGATGTGCGTTACTGCAGCAGCAGCAGCAAAAGCAGCAGCAAGTGCAGCAGGAGCAGCAACAGCAGCAGCAGCAGAGGCAGCAGCAGCAGCAACACGAACCCCGCAGCTGTGTGTACACAACCGAGAGACGCAGCGGCTACCTCTCCGCCTGGGCCTTACCGGCAGACGTGCTGCTGCCGCTGCTGCTGCTGCTGCTAGTCCCTCTGCTGCAGCTGAAACAGCAGCAACAACACACGCTCCAGTTGCTGCTGCTGCTGCTGCTGCTGCTGCTCTTGACTCCCAGCAGCAGCACCACACATTTTCATCTCCTTTAGCTGCCAGAGACCTCAGCAGCAGCAGCAGCAGCAGCAGCAGCAGCATCGCTACCAGCGACACCGCCAGCAGCAGCCTCAACAGCAGCATCGAAAACAGCAACAGCAGCAGCAGCAGCAGCAGCAGCAGCAGCAGCAGCAGCAAGAGGCATCTGGTGGTGATAGACTGGAGCGATAAACTCGTTCCTTATGAGATAGGGTGGCAGGCGCAGCACGTGCTGCTGCAGCTGCAGCTGCTGCAGCTAGACGGAAAGCTTAAACCCAAACAGCAACAGCAGCAGCAGCAGCAGCAGCAGCAGCAGGAGCAGCAGCAGCAGGAGCATCTGCCTGGTGTTGCTCCTCGCCGTGTCTGCGGCTCTACTGTTTGTGATTTCGTTTTGCTGCTGCAGCACGCAGCTGTATATACACTCGGGCAAGCATCAAAGGATAGTTATATAGGAGATAAATTAAAATATAAACATCAGCAGCAGCTGCTGCAGCAGCTGCAGCAGCTGCAGCAGCAGCAGCAGCAGCAGCAGGAGCAGGAGAAGCAGGGGCAGCAGGAGCAGGTGCAGCAGCAGCAGGAGCGGGTGCAGCAGCAGCAGCAGCAACTGCTGCAGCAGCAGCTCCAGCTGCCACCGCAGCTGCAGCAACTGCTGCAGACACCACATGGTGTAGCAGCAGCAGCTGAAGTTGTTGATAGAAGTTTACAAGCTGCTGCAGCAGCACAAGAAACCAAAGCAACAGCAGCAGCAGCAGCAGCAGCACCAGCAGCAGCAGCAACAGCAGCAGCAGCAACAGCAGCAGCAGCAGCAGCAGCAGCAGCAGCAAACCCATCAAAAGAAAGAGAAAAAAGCGAAGCAGACCGTTCCAATCCAACCCACCACCAAACCCAAAACCAAAACGAACAAAAACAAAAACAAAAACAAAAACAAAAACAAAAACAAAAAGAAGAAGAGATAAAGATAGTAAGAATAGAAAGAGGAGGAGAGGTGACCTTTCATGGGCCCGGGCAGTTGGTGGTGTACCCCCTATTCGACCTGCGTAGACACCGCACAGATATTCGTCTTTTTGTTGCTGCTATAGAGAAAGCTGCTGCTAATATACTTATACAGTTGTTTAAACAGCAGCAGCAGCAGCAGCAGCAGCAGCAGCAGCAGCAGCAGCAGCAGCAGGAGGGAAGGCAACAGCATATTCATCCGCATCAGCAGCAACAGCAGCAACAGCAGCAACAACAAGAAGAAAAAGGAGAAACCGAAAAAGAAAAAGAAGAAAAAGAAAAAGAAAAAGAAAAAGAAGAAACAGAAAAAGAAACAGAAAAAGAAAAACAAAAAGAAAAAGAAAAAGAAGAAAAAGAAAAAGAAGAAAAAGAAAAAGAAGAAAAAGAAAAAGAAAAAGAAGAAAAAGAAGAAGTGTATGCATCTGTATCTCCTTTATCACCGATCGATTTCGAGCTGCATAGACACCCGAAAAATCCGGGTGTATGGGCAGGTCGATCCAAGGTGGTTTTTGTTGGCTTGCGGCTGCGACGGTGGGTTAGTTTTCATGGTTTTTCTGTTAATTTATTTAATAAAAATAAATATTTTAAACTTATTTTACCTTGTGGGCTCAATACGGATACCACCAATGCGCGACAGTGGATAGCGCGCATACTACACAAGCAGCAGCAGCAGCAGCAGCAGCAGCAGCAGCAGCAGCAGCAGCAGCAGCAGCAGCAGCAGCTGCAGCAGCAGCAGCGGGAGGAGAGGGAGGAGAAGGAAGAGCGGCAGGAGGAGATGCAGCTGCAGCAACAAGAACCAAACCAACAGCAGCAACAGCAGCAGCAGCAACAGCAGCAGCAGCAGCACCACCACCAGCAGCAACAGCAGCAGCAGCAGCAACAGCAGCAGCAGCAGCAGCAGCAGCAGCAGCAGGAGGAAGAGGAGGAGGAGGAGGATGCTGCTGCATCTCCTATGATGAAAAGTGCAGCAGCAGCAGCAATTGCTTCGCTGCGGGATGTCTTTGCCTTCGATACAGTTACCGTCACCAAACACCTAGGCCATGCTGTCCAGCTAGCTATGGATCACTACAGCTAGCTACAGCTAGCTACAGCTAGCTACAGCTAGCTACAGCTAGCTATGGATCAATACAGCTAGCTACAGCTAGCTACAGCTAGGTACAGCTAGCTACAGCTAGCTACAGCTAGCTACAGCTAGCTACAGCTAGGTATCAATAGATGCAGCTAGCTATCGATAGGTACAGCTAGCTATCGATAGATACAGCTAGCTATCGATAGATACAGCTAGCTACAGCTAGCTACAGCTAGCTGTTAATAGATGCAGCTAGCTACAGCTAGCTCTTGATAGATACAGCTAGCTGCAGCTAGATACAGCTACATTCAGCTAGCTGTTGATAGATACAGCTAGCTATGAATAGATACAGCTAGCTACAGCTAGCTACAGCTAGCTACAGCTAGCTGCAGCTAGCTAGAGCTAGCTGCAGACCGCTGGGGCTTGCCAGCAAGCCTAACTGCGGTCTAGGGTTTGGGGTTTAGGGTTTAGGGTTTAGGGTTTAGGGTTTAGGGTTTACGGTGGGATGATTTTGGCTGCATATGTAAACTCCAGTATCTTCTATTTCTGCATTGAAGAATTCACCAGCAGCAGCAGCAGCAGCAGCAGCAGCAGTAGCAGCAGCAGCAGCAGCAGCAGCAGTAGTAGCAGCAGTAGCAGCAGTAATAGCAGCAGCAGCAGCAGCAGTAGCAGCAGCAGCAGCAGCAGCAGCAGCAGCAGTAGCAGCAGTAGCAGCA
>NW_013570823.1:8537-9145 GCF_000499745.2 Eimeria mitis | reverse complement strand
GGGGGGCCCCCAGGGGGGCCCCCCAGGGTTTGTAACTGAACAGATGGAGACAGCTGTAGCTGTGCCGCTGCTGCATGCAGTGTTGGGGCTGGATTGTTCTATGAATCCTGATGTGTTGCAGCCTTTGGTTGCTGCTGCTGCTGCTGCAGTATTTGCTGCTTTTTTCCCGCTGCTGCTGCAGCAGGTACCTCCTCTGCTGCTGCAGCAGCAGCAAAGCGTAACACAAAAGCTGCTGCTGCTGCAGGCAATGCAGCGCGCCATTCGGTGGCTTAGAGAGGGGGCCCCCCCCGATGCGGAGGCCCTATACACAGACACTCCATCGCCAAGAAAAACAAAAAAACGCATGCAGCTGCAGCAGCAGCAGCAGCAGCAGCAGCAACAGCAGCCGGAGCAGCTGCAGCAGCAGCAGCAGCAGCAGCAACAGCAGCCGGAGCAGCAGCAGCAGCAGCAGCAGCAGCAGGAGCTACAGCAACGGGAGGAAGAAACTCGTGCTCCTGAGTCACAGCAGCACTTATCTGAATGCCATCAGCAGCAACAGCAGCAGCCGCAGCAGCAACAACAGCAGCAACAGCAACAGCAGCAGGAGCAGCAGCAGGAGCAGCAGCAGG
>NW_013570823.1:7255-7932 GCF_000499745.2 Eimeria mitis | reverse complement strand
AGCAGCAGCAGCAGCAGAAGCATGGTTTGTTGTGTGAGGTTCGTGTACGTCGCTTTGCTCGTTCTTCTTTATCTCCTCGTGGTTATATAAATTTATTTTGTAGTTTTATTGAAGCAGCAATGGGGGCCCTTGAGGGTTGTTTGTTGCTGCCCTCTTTCTCTTCCTTTTCTTCTCTTTCTCTCCCTCTGTCTCCGCTGCAGCAGCAGCAGCTGCTGCAGCAGCAAAGGTCTCATATACAGCTAGCTGAGGACCCCCTTCTTGTTGCTGCTATACTAATGTGTATAGGAGAGGTACTACGTTCGGGGGCCCCGGGGGCCCCCGGGGGCCCCTCAATGAGCTGCTGCAGCAGAGCAGCAAAATTGTTTTTATATTTTTATCGACATAAAGATAGAAATATAAGAAGGGGGGCCCTTTGTGTCATCGCTAGTGCTGCAGCACGAACACCATGGGGCCTCTTCTGTTCCTGGGTGCAGCAGACGGAGACAGCAGCAGGTATGGGGCCCCTAAAGGAGACAGGGGGGGGGCCCCCAAGGGGGGCCCCCATCTCCTCCTCCTTACCCAAGTTCACAGAAGCTGTACAACCCCAGCAGCAACAGCAGCAACAGCAGCAGCAGCAGCAGCAGCAGCAGCAGCAGCAGCAGCAGCAGCAGATAGAGACAACAAAAGGGGGATTTGAA
>NW_013570823.1:6779-7155 GCF_000499745.2 Eimeria mitis | reverse complement strand
GGCCCCCAAGGGGGGCCCCCATCTCCTCCTCCTTACCCAAGTTCACAGAAGCTGTACAACCCCAGCAGCAGCAACAGCAGCAGCAGCAGCAGCAGCAGCAGCAGCAGCAGCAGCAGCAGATAGAAACAACAAAAGGGGGATTTGAGGCTGTTGCTGAGGCTGTAGCAGCAGCAGCAAAACACGATACAGATGAAACCACCAGGTGTATAGCCACCTCTATACTCAGAGAATGGATACATAAAGACCAACAACTCAATCAACATTTCTGGCCATCATAGGGGGCCCCTTCTCCCCTGGGGGGCCCCCCCGGGGGGCCCCTTCTCCCCTGGGGGGCCCCCCTGGGGGCCCCCTCATCTCGGGGGCCCCCCAACTGGGC
>NW_013570823.1:6439-6679 GCF_000499745.2 Eimeria mitis | reverse complement strand
GGGGGGGGGCCCTCGACGGGGGCCCCTAGGGAGGTGAAGGGGGGGGAGGGGGGCCCCTAGGGGGGCCCCCATTGTTTAAAGAGTGGGCGTTATAGAATAAACTACAAAATACCATTTTATGATAGATGTATATTTATAATAATGTTGTGTTTTTAATATAAAAATAATTTATTTATTTATTTATTTATTTATTTGTTTATTTGTTCTGTTGTTTGTATTGCGGGGTGTCAGCTGTCTATG
>NW_013570823.1:5788-6339 GCF_000499745.2 Eimeria mitis | reverse complement strand
CCCCCCAACTGGGCCCCCCAACCCCGGTCGGGCCCCCCCCCCCCCCCCAAGGGGGCCCCCCTCGGGGCCCTTAACAGGGGGGCCCCCCCAAGGGGGCCCCCTTCGGGGGGGCCCTCGACGGGGTCCCCTAGGGAGGTTAAGGGGGGGGAGGGGGGCCCCTATGGGGGCCCCCATTGTTTAAAGAGTGGGCTTCATAGAATAAACTACAAAATACCGTTTTGTGATAGATGTATATTTATCATAGTATGGTGTTTTTAATATAAAAATAATTTATTTATTTATTTTTTTATTTATTTGTTTATTTGTTTTGTTGTTTGTATTGCGGGGTGTCAGCTGTCTATGGAGAAGGCTTGCTGCTGCAGCAGCTTATATAACAGCAGCAGCAATGCAGCAACACCCCAAGCCAGCCCCGTCAAGTGCATGCGTAGGGGGTGTATAAATTGTTGTTTATTTATCTCTTATAATATTTTTTTCTTATTCAATAAAAAAAAATAATTTATATAATTTTAAATATATTTAAAATAAACTAAAATAAAACCTCCCTGCTACAG
>NW_013570823.1:5471-5688 GCF_000499745.2 Eimeria mitis | reverse complement strand
AGGTTTGCTGCTGCAGCAGCTTATATAACAGCAGCAGCAATGCAGCAACACCCCGAGCCAGCCCCGTCAGGTGCATGCGTAGGGGGTGTATAGATTGTTGTGTATTTATCTCTTATAATATTTTTTTCTTATTCAATAAAAAAAATAATTTATATAATTTTAAATATATTTAAAATAAACTAAAATAAAACCTACCTGCTACAGCTATGCTCAGGTG
>NW_013570823.1:5005-5371 GCF_000499745.2 Eimeria mitis | reverse complement strand
AAAAAAAAAAAAAAAAAAAAACTAAAATAAAAAACAATTTGCAACAGTTTTTTTAAGCTTTAGGGTTTAGAGTTTAATATTTAGGGTTTAGGGTTTAGGATTTACGCTCTAGGGTCCAGGGTTTAGGGTTTAGGGTTTAGGGTTTAGGGTTTAGGGGGCCCCCAGCGGCAGGGGCCCCCACCTCGTGCGTAGTTTTGTTTGTTAAGAAAGTGTATAAGTTTGTCTTTTATGAGTAGAAAGTGTAGAAATATAAATAAAAAAAAATAAAAAAATAAATATATTTATTTGGTGTTTGTTCTTTGCTTCGTTTGGGGTGTACATACACCTCAGCATTGCTGCTGCTAGTGGTCCGGTCTGTTGTGTTTC
>NW_013570823.1:4575-4898 GCF_000499745.2 Eimeria mitis | reverse complement strand
ATGCAGTGCAGCAACTTGCTTTCTCTTAAACCCTAAACCCTAAACCCTAAACCCTAAACCCTAAACCCTAAACCCTAGACTGTTTCATTTGTCTATGTTTAACGCATAAAATAACAAAATTTATACTCAGGGTCCTGGATTCAATCTACACAAACCCTAAACCCTAAACCCTAAACCCTAAACCCTAGAAAACCCTAAACCCTAAACCCTAGAAAACCCTAGCTAAATATTTCTGTATCCTATCGATAAACCGTTCCTTTTGTAGCTTTTCTTGTCTCTCCTTCTCTCATCGTATCCTTCCTGAGGGTTTACACCCAAGGGTC
>NW_013570823.1:2704-2854 GCF_000499745.2 Eimeria mitis | reverse complement strand
GTTTAGGGTTTGTGTTTCAGTATGAGATGAAGATAAGCTGTTCAAAGGAAGAAGAACCCCTCGGCACTGCGGGGCCCATCCGTCTAGCTGAGGGTTTGCTGCTGCAGGAGGAAGAGGAGCCAGCAGCAGCAGCAGCAGCAGCAGCAGCAA
>NW_013570823.1:2434-2610 GCF_000499745.2 Eimeria mitis | reverse complement strand
CCACCACCAGCACCACCAGCAGCAGCAGCAGCAGCAGCAGCAGCAGCAGCAGCAGCAGCAGCAGCAGCAGAACCAGTTGGTATTGCTGCTGACTCAGATTGTTTTTTTGTTTGTAATAGTGATATTATTTGTTCTTTTCCTTTAGAGGAGATGTATACCTTCCACAAACAAACTCA
>NW_013570823.1:1660-2005 GCF_000499745.2 Eimeria mitis | reverse complement strand
TGTTGCTGCTGCTGGTGCTGTTGTTGCTGCTGCTGTTGCTGCTGCTGCTGCTGCTGTTGCTGCTGCTGCTGCTGCTGCTGCTGATTGTGATGATTGTGTTGCTGCTGTTGCTGCTGCTGTTGTTGTTGCTGCTGCTGCTGTTGCTGATGGTGATGATGGTGATGATGATGTTGGTGTTGATGATGATGATGCTGCTGCTGCTGCTTGTGCTGCTGCTGCTGCTGCTGCTGCTGCTGCTGCTGCTGCTGCTGCTGCTGCTTGTGTTGCTGTTTTATTTATATTTATTTATTTATATTTATATATATTTATTTATATTTATTTATCTATTTATATTTATATATACCG
>NW_013570823.1:1195-1560 GCF_000499745.2 Eimeria mitis | reverse complement strand
TGCTGCTGCTGGTGCTGTTGCTGCTGCTGCTGCTGCTGCTGCTGCTGCTGCTTGTGTTGCTGCTGCTGCGGATGGGGTTGCTGGGGTATTGTCTTTGCTTCTAATTGTAATTATAAATAATTATATTTAATTATATTTTTATTTATTTATATTTATTTATACTTTTATTTATTTATATTTATTTTTATTTATTTATATTTATATTTATTTATATTTATTTATTTATTTATATTTATTTATTTATTTATATTTATTTATATATACCCCCCAGGTGACGCATATATCATATAAACGCCCAATTATTATATTTCTATTTAATTCTTTTTCTATTTATATTTATTTACTTATATTTATTTATTTATTTA
>NW_013570823.1:428-1095 GCF_000499745.2 Eimeria mitis | reverse complement strand
ATATTTATTTATATTTATATTTATTTATATTTATATTTATTTATATTTATTTATATTTATTTATATTTATATATATCCCCCAGGTGACGCGTACAAACGAGCCATCTAAATTTGGCGTTGTTATACATACACCCGAAGGAAAAGTAAAACAATTCGTAGAAAAACCAAAAACTTTTGTTGGTGATTTTATAAACGCAGGTAAATAAAAGTATAATATATAAATATAAATAAAATATAAATAAATATAAATATAAATAAATATAAATAGAAAAAAACACAAGTTTATTGATGTATTTAGATGCATATATAAATATAAATATAAAGTAAAACAATTCGTAGAAAAACCAAAAACTTTTGTTGGTGATTTTATAAATGCAGGTAAATAAAAGTATAATATATAAATATAAATAAAATATAAATAAATATAAATATAAATAAATATAAATAGAAAAAAACACAAGTTTATTGATGTATTTAGATGCATATATAAATATAAATATAAAGTAAAACAATTCGTAGAAAAACCAAAAACTTTTGTTGGTGATTTTATAAACGCAGGTAAATATAATTATATTTATTTATTTATTTATTTATATTTATAAATATAAATATAAATATAAATATAAATAAATATAAATAGAAAAAGAAAGAAGTTTATTGGTGTATC
>NW_013570823.1:0-328 GCF_000499745.2 Eimeria mitis | reverse complement strand
TATTTAGATGCATATATAAATATAAATATAAAGTAAAACAATTCGTAGAAAAACCAAAAACTTTTGTTGGGGATTTTATAAATGCAGGTAAATAAAAGTATAATATATAAATATAAATAAAATATAAATAAATAAAAATATAAATAAATATAAATAGAAAAAAAAGAAGTTTATTGGTGTATCTAGATATATATAGAAAAGAAGTAATAGAGAAGTATAATTATATTTATTTATTTATTTATTTATTTATTTTTATAAATATAAATATTAATAAATATAAATAGAAAAAAAAGTTTAATGGTGTATTTATACTTTATATATATATATA
>NW_013570822.1:7750-7886 GCF_000499745.2 Eimeria mitis | reverse complement strand
GATAATCGCTGCACTCAGCCACCCACCCTGCGCCTCACACTAAAGCCACTAAAGACACGAACACTCAGCAGCTGTCCTTCTGCACACAACGCATGCAACATAATCTGCCTCACACTGTAGGCATGCAGTCCCGCAA
>NW_013570822.1:655-7470 GCF_000499745.2 Eimeria mitis | reverse complement strand
TACGCACTGTCGCCGTGCATCTACACCTAAGGCAAGCAGAAGGGAACGATAATGTGATGCATCCGACGTTCGAAGGCACAGCTATTCTGCGCGACCATGCAAACACCATGTGTATAAATGCAAACGCCTAATACAGTGGCGCGGCCGACGATGTAGAAAATATTCCAAAAATCCATCTACCGGTTCACAGGTGCGCGCGAAGCATAGCAGTTCAATGCAAACTCGTCATGCAGCCGGAGAGATTCCCAAATGCAGAGCCCCCATTTCACGCCTGGCTGCGTTCCGACGGAAAGAAACGGCTTACTGACTGCATTCCATCCCGTCATTGTCTCTCCATCACTGCTATATCCCCTGACGCGCGGAGCAAAAGCCGCCAAGGCGTGGTTAGTGCCCTGACCACTAAAGTGACACGATTGGCAAAGGCACAGATGAAGATGCGCGTCGAATCTTCGCAGCTCAGATAACGCAACTGCGTTGCTGCTGGCCAAGGAGTGCCTTTACCCCACCTCGGGTAACGTTCCTCCATGCGGCTGCAACGAACGCGAGAAATGCGCCCATATGCTGCAATAAAGCAATCCACCTGTAACCTGCACAAAACCCTCTCGCAGATGCGGATGTCACGACAGAATCCCGTTGATGCAATGCATCCCGCAGCGCTACATAACTCGCTAAACAAAAACGCGCCTGCACGCAACCACTCCGCCGCTAAACCCACGCATTCACTTCACGTACACTCTTCGCCGAAACACAACAAAACTCACTGCACATTTCACGCAACGCAACGCAGATACCTACCGACGCATCAAGCTGCACACACTCAGTATGATGCCCGTGCAGGTCACACAAACCCAGCGACAATCAAGCATCCAGCAAAAGGGCTTCACTCAAACGGAGTGGATCATGCGTCACCGTGGCGGTATCATCCGGCGACATCGACATGCTTGCTGCACGCCGTTGCCTCGTGATTCAACGGAAATAAAAATAGAGACTACTGACGAGATACAGGTGATCGCTGCATTCAGTCGCCCTCCCTGTGCCTCGCACTCAAGTCGCTGAAGGCACGAAAACTCAGCCACTGTTCTTCTGCACACAACGTACGCAACATAATCTGCATCATACTGTAGGGCTGCAGTCCCAGACACTTGACACAGCTAGTCAAGAGTGTTTCGCGTGCGCCGGAGCGATGCCATTAGATAGAGCGTATTTCACGGCCATCGCCGCCCAACTAGTCACGTCCATACGCACAGTCACTGTGCACCTACACCTCAGGCAAGCGGAAGGACACGAGGATGCGATGCATCCACCGTTTGTGGGCACAGTTATTCTGCGCGGCCAAACCGACACAATCTGTCGAAACGCGAAAACCAAACACATTGGCGCTGCTAAAGGTGTAGAAGATATTCCACAAATCCATCTACTACTTCACAGGTGCCTGGTAACCATAGCAGTTCAATGCAAACTCGTCATGCAGCTGGGGGGATTATTAAATGCAGAGCCCCCATTTCACGCCTGCCTGCGTTCCAACGGGAACGAACGACCTACCGTCTGCATTGCATTGCGTCATTGCCACTCAATCGCTTCTTTTTGCCCCTGCGCAACGGAGCAAAAACAATCAAGGCGTGGTTAGTGCCCTCCGCCACTGAAGTGGCACGATTGGCAAAGGCAAAGAGGAAGATACGAGTCAAATGTTCGGATGCCAAGAGAAGCAATTTCGTCGTTGCTGGCCAAGGAAGCTCTTCACGCCGGCTCGAGTAGCACGCGTCCATGAGCCTGCACCAAACGCGATGTCATCCAGAAATATCGCCCTTTGGTGCATACCTGACATGAGCGTCCGCTGGGCCGCCGGAGCCCGCTCCTGCAAAGACAGCGTTCAGAGCAAGGCCCCTGCCGCGGTACGTCAAACTTCATCATTGCAATGCAGATTGTACAGAATACGAACCACTACCCATTTTCTGTACGCAACCCGTACCAGATAATCCACTACAAAATTCGCATCTACTCGTGCTTGCACAGCAACGCAATTGATTTCCACCATAAGCACTCGGTGCAACGAATATCGCAACCATCGACCCGACCCTAAACCGGCTGGAGAAGATACCTTCTGTCCACGAACGTGTTGCGCAACTAAGCTAAAACCTTTACGTTCGGCATTTTTGCCCTGCTGATTGCTGGATGAAAGTGTCAACGCACTAGCTGGCAATACAAATGTGACTCGTGAACAGTTTGCTAAACAAGGTGCGGAGACACCGAACAGGAAACCAGTCAATGAGTGGATGCATGGCATTCACAGAGGAATGACGCTCGCACAACCCAAAAGCATGCATCCAGAAGAAGTCGCAGCGGGAACAGTTGATGCTGTTTCTCCCAAATAAGGGAAAATGCTACAAAACACCGCAAATTCCCAAGGCCATGGCAGTGCAAACTTTACCTACGCCGCAGGTGCAGTGCACAACAAAGGCCCTTCACAAAGCGCACTCCCACTGCCTTCCACTGCCACTATTTATCTTCTCTCCAATTTGCAGGAATGGCAACGCAGAACGTCGCCTGTCACCGCGCACGGACAGCCACCACGACATATTTGCCGCAATGCACCGCGAGTCGCATTGCTCCACATATCGCTTCAACATTGCAGTGCCCCCCAGTTACAGGTCAAGAAGCTGGACAGCATCCACCACTTTTTGTGACGTTCGCTGATGTGGCTATTTTGCGTTCCTAAAACAACGCACGTGCTTGAGCTGCAAACATATGCCGGCAATTTCGCAAACAAGGCTGCACGCGCATTGAAGAGTCTTGTGATTGCCGTGAAAAGCCCTATTGAAACATTTGGAACTGCCACGAGGAGCTGTTGAAGGCATACCTGTATGGTGGCCAAAAGGAAACGTAGTACCTACCCGTTTTACGCTAAATATCATCGATCCAGAACTCACAGAATCTGAAGCACCGTTTTGGCTACCCCCAGCTCATGCAAGAGGCAACACATAAAATCACAAACCTAGAGCCATCTAGAGGCCACTATCCATGCATGGTATACGCCTTAGGATGATACAAAAGCCGAGAAGCGCTAAAGATTACTACGAACGCTCGTCCGCAGTAAAGTAAAGCTTCCATTCATGCGTGAGTCGCCATCCTCCTTTGTATCTCTGTTCTGCGGTGACACCGACACACTATCTGAGGGAGTAAGCAAATATTGGTACATCGCAATTCCATGAAGGGCCGTAAAACCGATAATGTGCACCGCCGGTGCACAAGACTGTACAATTGACCGAGTTTCAACTGCTTGCGAGAAATATTCACGCTACTACGTTACGCGCATAGACAGTGCAGGGGCTCAGCAATAGATCACAAAGCAAAGGGAACTCGAACACTACTTATGCTCGACAAAAACCGCAAAAGACAGCTTCTTTCATCAGTTTTCAGCCCTCTACAGATGTCCGTTACTCATACCCACGTACGGGCACAAGGCCGGGTCCAGATTAATGGAACGCGCGTCATATTTCTGCGCATCACCACAGAATAGGGGCCATTTGCCTTTGTAATTGTGTCCTGCGACAAAATCGACGTACTTCCTGGCCCTGGGAGGATCNATAGGGGCCATTTGCCTTTGTAATTGTGTCCTGCGACAAAATCGACGTACTTCCTGGCCCTGGGAGGATCATGCGTGGCAAAGTGAACAAAGCGATGGAACTGCAGCATTGCGGCTTGCATCTAATTTTAAAGTAGAACTGTGTGGTATATCCGTAAAGCAATCGTTCGATGGTGCATTTCAACGCTCATGCGAATCTCCCATGTCACTCGTGGGACAAGGCGTACCATGGGCATTTAAGGCAAGCACGATGCGGCAGTACACCAGACGCAATATTTTTCTAGGGTACGAAACGAAGCACTGCCCCTGCATAATTTCATGGCGCGTGCTAGCCACTCCACGCTGCACGTTTACACTCATTCAGAGGCTACCGACATTCAGGATGCATGCATCTGCTCCACTGGGGATTAATGCAGAAGCACTGAACAGCACGACACGGCACGCAGTGCCAAAGATGCCGCTGCAAGGCACGGGTGCCAGCGCAGATCCGTCATAGAGCTGGAGTAACGCACAAATGGAATGCAGCTGTCCTCTCCGTGGCAATGGCGTCTGAAAGAAGCAACCCACGGTCTAAAGATGCCAACGCCATTCCTGGAACCTTGTAGGCGATCGCAGATGCATCATGCGGGTACTAATTTGTTATGTGAATGAAAGAAACTTCAGATCGATGACTCACCTTTCCCATACATACACCTGAGCTGCAACCCAAAAAACTATCCATCAATTAACCCCTCATGAGTAAATGTCTCATTAGTCTGCCCCTAACATGGAGAGCGCTGTGGCACAGAAAACGTTTATAGAACCATGGTAGCTGATGCACTTTCCTTGTGTAGACTGCAGGGCACGGGTGCATATTGCTTCACAGGACGTCGAATTGGAATACGTTTACAATCATTTACCAGTCGTTAGAAGAAAACTCCACCTATAGCGGCAGGTGCACGGTTGTGGACGAGATGATGTGATGATTCAAACGCTGCTAGAAAGCTTCAGTTACAAGTAAAAACTGGCAGCCACAGTTTATGCTGCATTAGCCGATGTAGCTACGGTGTCCGAGTATAAGAATGCAGTTGCCCTACCCACATGGACCTGTTTTCACTGCTTGCACAGAGGAATGCATTAGCAGCGAAGACTTCCGCAGGATCCGCAGTGTTAGCCCTTGAAGAAAGCATCGCCTCCTCTCAAAAGCGGGTTGCGAGTGCCGGTATAGGTCCACAGATATCAAAGGTGTAGCAATGTTGTTTAAGCACATCCCATTTTCATCGCAAACACAAGCCTAAGAACACGCAACCTGAACCACACAAACTCTCCCCCCCATATATCACGTGCGAAACCCAACCCCACGCAGCAACCGTACAAGCTTTACGAACCACAATCACTCACTGCAGAGCCTTCTGAACCACCGTAGGTCTGGAGGNCAATGACCCTGTGGACTTGCCCCCTTCTGCAGAAAATGGGCATTCACAGAGCCATCCGACGAAGAACGCTACGGCGTTTATGGCATACTGTTCAACGTATCATGGTACACTTCGAACCAGGTTCCAGCCTATGATGACGGGTTTAACGTCCTTGCACTCACAGTCTATGTGCCACTCGCCGAAGTTGCTGGTCTGCATGATGGACGCCTCTCCCCCGTGCCAAACCAGAAAGCAATCCTCTTTGACGCCAAGTATGCTAGTAATTAGAGACGAGAGCTGCTGCAGCCTAATCTGAACCGCAGGATGTGCCTACTTATTCATAACCTGGAAAGCTAACAAAACGTGCGGCATTGACCACTAAAGTCAGAAAAGGCCTCCAAGTGTGTAAAACCAACATTTGCATCGATGTAGGCAAACTGGAGCGTTGATTCACTAGCAGCAGTTCACCCAAGATACTCCAACGCAGCAAGCTATACTACAGCACAGATGGCTGAACGCATGTCGCCGAGAATGCATAAGAACAACCGACGATATATGCACCCAGATACTTGGCAGTGCAGCAAGCNACGCTCCACACATTACTGCAAAGCCCCCTACACAGCAACGCAGGCCAGAACAAACTAACCGTGCACCTAGACATGAATCCGAACGCCGTTTCCTGGGCCCAGACTCAGCTTTGTTCCTCCTTAACAAAATCGTACTCGCTGGAGGTGGAAAACGCATTTCCATTTGCCCCTCAAGAAGGATGATGACTCACAACACAGACACCCAAGTGACACCTAGGTGCATCTCTGTGCAAAAACGACGAGCTAGTACCGTCACGCATGAGACTCAAAGCCTCTCCGGGTTCACGACACCTACAGAAAAGATATTTGATTCTCGCTAAACAGCGGAAACGACGTTGCAGGGTCGAAAAGACATGAAGACCACTTCAACTCAAACTTTCCACGTTTGCCGCGGACTGCACAGGCGGGACTCGCTCGCCCGCAGCGTTCCCACAGTACCTCGCATACCTGCACTGGTCATTCCGCAGGTACTACTACCACCGTATATTCACCGCCATGCAACACGACTCCAAATGCTTCACTTGTTTGCTCAAAAATGCTTTAAACGGAAGCAGGTGAGCATGGAGCTAATTTGGGTCTCCTTGTTGTTCTACCGTTCTCTGATGCGGTCGCGTTGCGTGCCCACACCAGCAGAACGAAATCCCTTTCTATTATTCTGAAACGCAAATCAGAAAGCGTCAAAAGTGATGGAAGAGGCAATGTTACCCAACGCAAAACAACAGCGGGGCGGCCGTGAGTCTGCGCAGCAGTCACCATCGCTTGCAGCATGCAAACTGAACCACCGGTTTTCGCCCACTCAGAAGAAGTGTGAGTGGGGTGCTCAAGCGTTTGGCGTTACCGCACCATCCTGCACGGCACACCACAAGGCGAAACAAATGTATAGGAGCCATCAAAAATACTTTCACAATCATAGTTGGCGGCACACCAAACAGTTCGACGCTCCGCACATTGCTAAAAATGCCCCACAACGCCACTTCTGGTCATAGCAAAATCATCCACCTAGGCCTGGGCCTAAGCGTATTTTCGTGGGAGCGCACGCAGCGTTGTGTCGCCCCAGCGCTAACACACTCGCTGGACGTGGAAAATGCATTCTTCCTTGCTTTTTAGGTTGATTCTGACTGTCAAAAGAGGCACCCAAGTGACTCCAAGGTGCAGCTCTGTGCAAAAACAACCAGCTCGTGTCCTCATGTGTGCGGCAAATATTCGATCCAATTGGCACTCGCGACACTAGCAGCTCTCATAGTTGCTGTT
>NW_013570822.1:0-555 GCF_000499745.2 Eimeria mitis | reverse complement strand
CCGTGGAAAATGCATTCTTCCTTGCTTCCCAAGGGTGATTCTGACTGTCAACAGAGGCACCCAAGTGACTCCAAGGTGCAGCTCTGTGCAAAAACAACCAGCTCGTATCCTCATGTGTGCGGCAAATATTCGATCCAATTGGCACTCGCGACACTAGCAGCTCTCATAGTTGCTGTTGCTTTCACCGGTGCGGCTGTGTATCGTGCGGGAGGCAGCACACGGCAATTACCCCTTAGTATTGTCAAAACCACGCAGGGAGCGTGGAAACGTGGAATTTGGAACGACGCTGTTCAACACAGTACACTTGCTCGCCGCCGCGACTATGCGAAGCAGGCGCCAGCGTTACTTTCGGCATGGAAACTGAACTACCGTGATTCTGCCACGCACAGTTCATCCAAGATGGTCAGATGCAGGGTGCAAACGCGCCACCCTACACGGCGCACCACAAGACCGGGCAAATGCACAGGGACAATTGATACATCCGCAAAACACTTGGCCATGCACCAAACACCGCGACACTCAACACAGGGCCAAGAATGCCTATCTACCGCACCA
>NW_013570821.1:5153-7797 GCF_000499745.2 Eimeria mitis | reverse complement strand
AAGACCAGCGAGAATCCAAAATATTCAAGGCGTGCTCAAGACATTCCGGGCCCGCAGATCGACAGTCTGCCTTGCGTTTGCGTCTGCCTACTATGCTGAACGGCTTCGGATGTTTTGCCGCATGGTGGCGAACTGAGAAGCAAGAGAATCAGCAACACATTCATGAACTGCGCCCACCCCAAGCTTGAAACAGCTCGCTGAATCTCGTAAACCAGAAAGACACTCGCGCGCGCTACGTTTCTGTGTGTATCCGTTATTCAGGAGGTACGCAGTGCGCCAGGCGTTCCGCGTGCGTTCATGCAAGCACCATTCGCCCGAACAGAAGTTTGTCGTCTGCTTTCGGCCCTGTGCTATTCGCATTCTCCGCATAACTGCTGCAGTCATGCACTGCGCAACTGATACCAACTGGTGGTCACGCCTACTAAGCATATGACAGAAATCCCTGCCACGTAGGTGCTATCCCCTCCCATGCCTTCCTTTGTGCATGCGTAACACGTTCATTGAGATCGTTTGTCATGCCAGATTCTGTTTTCCAGACACACACCGTAGCGCCACAAAACTTCGCCCCAGCAGGTGCTGACGAACAGCGCAATAAACACTAAGAGCATTGTCCATTCTCGTCACCCCCCAATATCATAAATATCGTCCCATGCACCTGTAAATCCATGCCTGCTATCCTACAATCTGAAAAGGAACGGTTTCCCCAACCACTCTGAGAAGCTGAATCTGCGTGGCACTTTCAGAGGCACTACAAACTAGTCTGATTGATGAACGCTACGCACCGTCGCAACAGTCACTAATGTCTTTTGCGCACGTGCTGAGCAAAACACTCCATAATCGCAACGCTAGGGAAGACTTCGGAACACCCCTCTGTCGTCGCATGCACGCAACCTGCAAGCGCCACGGTGCTCACAAATGCATGTCCCGTAGTTTTCCGCAAAGGTGTTGTACAAGCTCCTATCGGCACGCACGAGTGCACTCAACCAGGGCACACAAACAAACAAAAGGCAAGTTTAACACTAATTGCGAAATACTGCAACGTGCTGCACGGGGAGTCCCTGTCAGACCCCATCCCTTTAGACGGAATCGGGGGCCTGCTTCCCGCTTGCCTCCGCATCCTATGTTGAAGCGTTTATCTACATCTTTGCAGACGGTGCAGAACTCGAGCAAACGACAGAGACACATTCATAGCCTGCACCTAGCCCCCACCCAAAACAGGTTAATGAATCTCGGCAAACCAGAACTCTCCTCCCCCACCACGCTTCTTGCCTTCACCGCCGTTACTCGATAAACACACAATAAACTGCACACTTCGCATAGTTCCGTGCAAGACCCGTTGGCATTGACATACATGTTTTGCCCTCGGCTCGCACATCGCTATTCTATTATCACCAAGCGAATGACATCATACGGGACAAAACTGCCCGTCAGCATTACTCAGCATTCGACATTAATCATCGCCGACTCACCGCTGATGTCTTAGACTTATTGCCTTGCCCATCCCCTGCGTCACGAACATGTCGCGCTCGTTTGCGATGTCAAATTCTGTCTCACAAGCGCATATTACAACGTTGAATCATCCCGCCCCAGTACATACCGAAGATGAGCACAGTCAAGGCAACACCAGCTTTCAAACCTTCTCACGTAGCCACTCCATGAATCTGAACGCATTTACACACCCATCCATGTCTGCCATCGAACAGCTTCAAACGTGACCGTACCATGCCTGAGTAGAGCAAACGTGTTAGCAGTTGACGCAGTACTTTCTGAGAAAAAAGCGGCGCCCCATTGTAACGCCGGAGAAGGCTTAACCGCGCTGCAGGGGCACGGGCTTGCAACGTCAACTGCATGCAGACAGACCGTTCTCTGCAGACCCGCTTCCTTTGTTCCGTGTCTACTCTGCTCAAGTGATACGTGCCATCAGGTGAACAGCGCAATACAATGTCGGTGAGACAATCCCAACGCTACCGTTATCCGAATACAAAACAGATTGAATGCTTTCTGCGAAGCCGAATTAGCCGCCTGGGGTGCTGGAGCAGTTTTCCTGTTGCGCAAGGGCTACAGAGTGCGCTGCAGGATCCTCGCTACTTTCTGCGAGCGCCGCTCCTATCCTACGTAGGCTAACCTCCATCATAACTAACCGGCCGGATAGACAATGTTGCTAGGCGTTCGACACAAATCGTTGCCTAAACGTTGTTGCCTCCTAACAGCGGGTGCGTTGCACATACACTCCCACTAGTTCGCTGAGCTGGGTTGTCGCGCCAGGCTCTGTCTCAAAACTGCATGGCGCAGCGCCAAAGTATTCCGCCCGTGTAAACACCAAACACGAGCACGATAAAAACAAAACAAGCTACTGCTCCTCACACCGGACCTCCATGAACCTGCATGCAAGCACGCACGCGCCCAGCGTTGCAGCCAAACACCTCGAAACCTAACAACACCATACCCGGGGTTAACAGTTGCAGTTGTCCGTGACAGCGTACTTGCTGAGCGATTCGGCAGTGTGCGCGTGAGAGGCGGCCTTGCCACACTGCGACAGTAGGCGTACCCACCTGAACTGCATGACACAACGGCCCTTACGCATGCACGATTCGTACCGCACTACATAATACTGCGAATACGCCGGTCAGCAGAAGCAGCTCAT
>NW_013570821.1:3994-4991 GCF_000499745.2 Eimeria mitis | reverse complement strand
ATCACGCTAGTGCATGTCCGCTGCCGGCGCCATGCTCTCCTATGCCTGCCATGTTGCAGTGCCAAGGACGATTTTCAACGAATTGTTGAACTCGGATGACAGACAATGAGCAACGCACTCAGAAGCTGCACCTACCGCAAATTCACATCAGCTCACTACGTCCCCACACCAGAAGCATCTGCCTGCAGTACGTTTTCCGCTTCCTTGTGGATTACTAGATTCGCACACAATGAGCACCTGAAGCCGCGAGCCTTCGACCAACCGCCATGAGCAACTCCACCAACGGGCACTCCCCTTCTTGCCCTGCGCTACATCTATTGCTGGGGAGATGTGTTCCTTCATACGTGAGCCGACTGGCAGTCAACAGTACTAGACGGTTGACACACACATCACTGCCTAGTTGCCGCTGCCTCCTCATACATATTGCGCTGTGCATACCCTGTTGGTTGCGCTAACTCCCTCAGACCGCCCGTAGTGCCAGACTCCCTTTCCGAGGCCGCTATCGCAGCGGCAATGCATCCATACATGTTAGATTCTAAAGAACAGCATGGTAAAGCCCACACGAGTTCCCATGACTACTCACACTTCAACCTCATGCATACGCATCATGCATACGCATAATGCATCTAACTCTGCATCGCTGCCTCGCCTCATACAAGCTGTTGCGTTACAGTATCCATAACCTTCCCGACACACTGAATGTGCCTGGTACGTTCCATACATGCAACAAAGTGACCTATTCATTTGCTGTTCGCGTTGCTGCAATTGTGGTTGATGTTCAAGCGCATACGTCCTGGCCAAAACAGTTAGCAATCACATCAACAAAGAAGGCTTGGCCTCACCGCAGAGGAAGACGTACACACGCAAAATCGTAGTCCCAACAAACTCACACATGCAAATCTCCTAACTCTCCACAGAATCCTGCAGATGCGCCCATCGGCAGACGCACCTGAAGCCAACAGCTGCAAGCGAACCGAGCCCAAAATTGATCCAAATT
>NW_013570821.1:0-3948 GCF_000499745.2 Eimeria mitis | reverse complement strand
CGGTCTCGTTGGAAAAATTGTGAGAATCGAAAACGATGAAGATGTGGTTAAAGCATCACGTGCATTCAGATTGAGGCCTGATTTCTGTTTGGTTCTGTCTCCTATGTTGGAGTGCTGTGTACCCGTTGCAGTGTAGTGCAGAACTTAGGAAGACGGAACAAGATGAACGACACATTCATTCAACTCCGCCAACGCCAAACCCACAACAGCTTAACAAATCTATCCAAAACAGAAATAACCGCCTGCATGAGATTCTCAACTTTTGTCCGCGCTACACGTCAGGTAAGCAATGAGCCGCGGATACGACGGGCCTTTGTGAAGGCGCCATGACTAGCAACACTAGTGTCTCGGCCGTGTCCGGCGTCATGCCATTCCCGTTACCCCCAGACGAAATGTATCGAGCGCGACATCATGCACGACGTAAATGGCAGTCAACAGGGCTACGCGTTTGCTACGAATCGCCGCCTAGTAGGGGCTGCACCTAGCACTACTGCGATGAACGCATGGAATGCTCCACCACCCCACTGAGATCGTTTACAAGGTCACTCCCTAGCTCGGAAGCAGAGATCGCAGCACTCAACCATCCTATACCAGTGAATGCCAAAGACGAGCAGTGTCAAACCAAAAGGAGTTCCCCCTCTTCGTTACACTTCAACTGCCTGAAAAGACATGCATGCACAAGCACATCAATATCTGGCGTCACATTACTTGAACGCCAACCGCAATCATCACAGACTCGAGCAGATGCGGTTCCTCGAAGGCCATACTTCCTGGGCAAAGGCGTACGCTATCGCAACACTCGAGAACAGCTCACCATACCGTCGAAACAGATGCGCGCACGCGTATAACAGAAATAGTCACATGCTGCTCACACCTGCAGATCCACGAGTCCTCTCACAAATACTACGTATCCTCCTGTCAGCCTGCTTCCTGTTCGCTTCTGTCTACTATGTTGAAGTGCTACGTGTGTTTTGCCGCATGGCGGCGAACTCAGACGAAAGAGAATCAGCAACATATTGATGGACTGCGCTCACCCCAAGCTTGAAATAGCTCGATGAATCTCGTAAACCAGAAGGGCACTCGCGCGGACTACGTTTCTGTGTGCATCCGTTACTCGGTAGGTACGTAATGCGCCATCGGTTCCGTTTGCGTTCGTGCGAGCACCATCCGCCCTAACAGAAGTTTGTCGTCTGTTTTCTGCCCTGTGCTATTCCCATTCTCCGCAGAACAGCTGCAGTCATGCACTACGCAACTTGTCCCAACTGGCGGTCAGGCCTGCTAAGCATATGACACAAATCTCTGCCAAGTAGGTGCTATTTGCACTCATGGCGTCTACATGCATCGAGCCACAGCTTCTCTGAGGTCGTTTGTCATGCCGGATTTTGTTTGCCAGACGCATATCGCAACGCCACAAGACTTCGCCCCCGCAACATATGCTAGACAAATGCACGCCAGCAGCCGAACGAAACTTCTCTTCTTCTCACGTTCTATTGTCAGAAACGTCGTCTCATGCACCTGTACATCCATGCCTGCAATCCCACAAACTGAAATGTAACGCTATCCCTAGCAGGTCCGAGAAAATGAGTTTGCTTGACAACTGCAGGCGCACTACAACCTAATCTGATTGATGAACGCTACGCATCGTCGCAACTGTGACTAATGCCATTTGCGCACTTGCTGAGCAAAACACTCCACAATCGCAACGCTAGACAAAGCTTCGGCACACCGCTGTCGTCGCGTGCACGCAACCTACAAGCGCCACGCCACGGTGCTCACAAATGCATGTCCCGTAGTTTTCCGCAAAGGTGTTGTACAAGCTCATATCGGCACGCACGAGTGCACTCAGCCAGGGCACACAAACAAAAGGCAAGTTTAACACTAATTGCGAAACACTGCAACGTGCTGCGGGGGGAGTCCCTGTCGGACCCCGTCCCTTTAGACGGAATCGGGGGCCTGCTTCCTACTTGCCTCCGCATCCTATGTTGAAGCGTTTATCTACATCTTTGCAGACGGTGCCGAACTCGAGCAAAAGACAGAGACACATTCATAGCCTGCACCTAGCCCCAACCCAAAACAGGTTAATGAATCTCGCCAAACCAGAACACTCCTCCCCCACCACGCTTCTTGCCTTCATCGCCGTTACTCGATAAACACACAATAAACTGCACACTTCGCATGCTTCCGTGCAAGACCCGTTGGCATTCACATACCTGTGTTGCCCGCGGCTCGCACATCGCTGTTCTATTACCACCAGGCGAATGACATCATACGGGACAAAACTGCCCATCAGCACTACTCAGCATTCGACATTAATCATCGCCGACTCACCGCTGATGTCTTAGACTTATTGCCTTGCCCATCCCCTGCGTCACGAACATGTCGCGCTCGTTTGCGATGTCAAATTCTGTCTCACAAGCGCATATTACAACGTTGAATCATCCCGCCCCAGTACATACCGAAGATGAGCACAGTCAAGGCAACACCAGCTTTCAAACCTTCTCACGTAGCCACTCCATGAATCTGAACGCATTTACACACCCATCCATGTCTGCCATCGAACAGCTGCAAACGTGACCGTACCATGCCTGCGTAGACCAAACGTGTTAGCAGTTGACGCAGTACTTTCTGAGAGAAAAGCGGCGCCCCATTGTAACGCCGGAGAAGGCTGAACCGCGCAGCAGGGGCACGGGCTTGCAACGTCAACTGCATGCAGACAGACCGTTCTCTGCAGACCCGCTTCCTTTTTTCCGTGTCTACTCTGCTCAAACGATACGCGCCATCACGTGATCCGCGCAGTACAATGGCGGTTAGCTGATCCCATCGTTACCGTTATCCGATTACAAAACAGATTGAATGCTTTCTGCGAAGCCGAATTAGCCGCCTGGGGTGCTGGTGCAGTTTTCGTGTTGCGCAAGGGCTACAGAGTGCGCTGCGGGATCCTCGCTACTTTCTGCAAGCGCCGCTCCTATCCTACGTAGGCTAACCTCCATCAAAACTAACCGGCCGGATAGCCAATGTTGCTAGGCGTTCGACACAAATCGTTGCCTAGTCGTTGCTGCCTCCTGACGCCGGGTGCGCTGCACATACACTCACACTAGTTCGCTGAGCTCGGTTGTCGCGCCAGGCTCTGTCTCAAAACTGCATGGCGCAGCGCCGAAGTATTCTGCCCATGGAAGCATCAAACGCGAGCACGGTAAAAACAAAACAAGCTACTGCTCCTCACATCGGACCTCCATGAATCTGCATGCAAGCAGGCACGTGCCCAGGCTTGCAGCCAAACACTTGAGAAACTAACATCACCATACCCGGGGTTAACAACTGCAGTTGTCCCCGGCGGCGTACGCGCTGAGCGAATCGGCAGTGCGCGCGTGAAAAAGCGCTTTGCCACACTGCGACAGTAGGCGCACCCACCTAAACTGCATGACACAACGGCCCTTAGGCATGCAAGATTCGTACCGCACTACATAATACTGCGAATATGCCGATCAGCAGAAGCAGCTCAAGTCAGCCAAGGCAACGAGACCAAGAGTGAGCCTAGCACATACTCGATGCAGCTGACTGCATTGGGCGCCCCTGTTCAATCGCGTCTGGTTTCGGAGTCTGACGAACACCGAAAGTGTTCAAGGCATGCCCGACGCATCACAATAGTGCATGTCCGCTGCCGGCGCCATGCTCTCCTATTCCTACCATGTTGCAGTGCCAAGGACCCTTTTCAACGAATTGTTGAACTCGGATGACAGACAATGAGCAACGCACTCAGAAGCTGCACCTACCGCAAATTCACATCAGCTCATTCCGTCTCCACACCAGAAGCATCTGCCTGCAGTACGCTTTCCGCTTCCTTGTGGCTTACTAGATTCGCGCACAATGAGCAACTAAAGCCGCGAGCCTTCGTCCAACCGCCATGAGCAGTTCCACCAACGGGCACTCCCCTTCTTGCCCTGCGCT
>NW_013570820.1:8689-8790 GCF_000499745.2 Eimeria mitis | reverse complement strand
CTGAACTGCAGTACTGCCGTTTGCTATGATGCGAGACGGCCCCTCTGAACTTCGGGAGCGCTGGATTGTTCGTGTGAGTTCTTGCAGTCGACAGGAATGCT
>NW_013570820.1:8114-8440 GCF_000499745.2 Eimeria mitis | reverse complement strand
TTCGTCTCAGGACTGTATTGTGTGTGCTCCTCTGTCTTGCCATAGTAGTCCGCAGCAGCAGCATCCGGTGTTTCGTTGCGCAGCTAACACATCTAATGGGGTTTACAATCTGTGGCGGTACAGCCACGAAACGAAACAAAACCTGCTCCCCCCTCTGCCGTTCAGTTGGCCCACCAGCCATGCGGCTCAGAACGCATCAATAACACCCCCTGATAAGGACTACCCACGCGGTTTCATTCGCAAGCGGATAGAGAGGTATTGTTTCACCTCCTTCATCTCACCGGCACTGGAAAACCGCGCTGCCTCGACACGCTACACTACCGCAA
>NW_013570820.1:7489-8014 GCF_000499745.2 Eimeria mitis | reverse complement strand
TCACAGCTTCGTCTCAGGACTGTATTGTGTGTGCTCCTCTGTCTTGCCATAGTAGTCCGCAGCAGCAGCACCCGGTAGTTCGTTGCGTAGCGAACACATCTAATGGGGTTTACAATCCGTGGCGGTAGAGCCACGAAACGAAACAAAAGCTGCTCCCCCCCCTGCCGTCCAGCTGGCCCTCCAGCCATGCAGCTCAGAACACATCAATAACATCCCCTGATAAGGACTCCCCACGCTGTTTCATTCGCAAGCGGATAAAGAGGTATTGTTTCACCTCCATCTCACCGGGACTGGCAAAGCGTGCTGCTTCGACACGCTACACTACCGCGCTCAGCGGGCAGACACCGCCCTCGGCCGCCGCTTGTACAATCACTTTCGTGCAATTACGCTAGTTCTTCCAAGTTGAATGCTTTGCCGCCATGGTCTTGCCGCGACACTACAAAACAGCAGCAACTCTCTACAGTCTGCCTATCGCCCGAAACGAGGGAAACGGGTGGACGGTGTGGTGTCTGCCTCGCTTTGCTT
>NW_013570820.1:7087-7389 GCF_000499745.2 Eimeria mitis | reverse complement strand
TCAGCGGGCAGACACCGCCCTCAGCCGCCACTTGTACAATCACTTTCGTGCAATTACGCTAGTTCTTCCAAGTTGAATGCTCTCCCGCCATGGTTTTGCCGCGACACTACAAAACGGCAGCAACTCCCTACAGTCTGCCTATCGCCCGAAACGAGGGAAACGGGTGGACGGTGTTGTGTCTGCCTCGCTTTGCTGCGGTTTGCTGTTCTTTGGCTTCTGATTCTTGTTTTTGCTTGCTATGCGCCATCTTTTGTTTGTTTCGCTAGCGCTCCACTTACCCCTTCCCCCGCTGTCTCCTGACT
>NW_013570820.1:6664-6987 GCF_000499745.2 Eimeria mitis | reverse complement strand
TTCGTCTCAGGACTGTATTGTGTGTGCTCCTCTGTCTTGCCATAGTAGTCCGCAGCAGCAGCATCCGGTGGTTCGTTGCGCAGCTAACACGTCTAATGTGGCTTACAATCCGTGGCGGTAGAGCCACGAAACGAAACAAAACCTGCTCCCCCCTCTGCCGTTCAGTTGGCCCACCAGCCATGCGGCTCAGAACACATCAATAACACCCCCTGATAAGGACTCCCCACGTGGTTTCATTCGCAAGCGGATAAAGAGGTATTGTTTCACCTTCATCTCACTGGCACTGGAAAAGCGCGCTGCTTCGATACGCTACACTACCGCAC
>NW_013570820.1:6240-6564 GCF_000499745.2 Eimeria mitis | reverse complement strand
GGCATCAAGGGCCAGAGGCAGTCGGTGGTGGTTTGTGCACTGCCTCCTACTGTTTCATCTGCACAGCGTTCCCGGTGAATCTTGTTTCTTTATTACCGTTGCGAATTAAAGCCGTCTTGTGAGTGGTTCTAGAGAAGACACGACGGCTTACTCGTTGGCGCGCATGCCGTCTGAGGCGGCCCCACAGACTACGCCTAGGGGCCGGGGCCTTGTAGTCTGCTGGCGTCCTTGCGTTGTTGATTGTTATGGCACATCAGCAATATCAAGGAGACACCAGAAGGCTTTTTTCTTCGCTTGTCTGTCCCCTGGGGGTGCTCTGCTGCG
>NW_013570820.1:4596-6140 GCF_000499745.2 Eimeria mitis | reverse complement strand
ACGGCTTACTCGTTGGCGCGCATGCCGTCTGAGGCGGCCCCACAGACTACGCCTAGGGGCCGGGGCCTTGAAGTCAGCTGGCGTCCTTGCGTTGTTGATTGTTATGGCGCATTTGCAACATCAAGGAGACACCAGAAGGCTTTTTTCTTCGCTTGTCTGTCCCCTGGGGGTGCTCTGCTGCAACGCGCAGCTGTGGGGAAGAGGAGTAGGACAGGGAGGGAGGCTCAAGCCCCCGCGTCTCCGCTGTAAATCCACTGGACCCCGTATGTACAGAAGCAGGCTTGAAGAGGTTGTTGGCTGACTTCTCCTCTTCATCTGCATCCAGTTTCTCCTACTAACAGGACGGAGGGCTCAGTCAGGTCCGCCCCCCACTTCTGAATATAATATCGCATGCATCATCTCGAGCTACACTAGAATAATTTTTCTGTGATGCTGCTGATGTTGTGGGTGTTGGAATCCACTGCCTTCACAAACAGTACAGAAGTCTCAAGTGGGGGTCTTCAGCCCGCGCCCCTCTTTGCGCTTCGCCTGCTCTACGCTGGAGTGTGTGTGTGGCTTGGGGTGTGCAGCCTTCGCAGTGCGGTCTTCTGCATCGTCTCGATCTATATCACTCCGGAGCGACCTACACGTTCTTCTGATTTGTGTAGAGGCAAGAATAACACGCATAGACGAGAAAAACAAACAGGGAACGACAGGGTACGCGATATACTACAGACCCATAAGATGGTCCCTGGCTTGAGAGCTGCCGCCTTCGCGGCCTTCTTCAGTCTTCTTGGGGAGTCAAATGCAATAATCACACGGTCAGGGCCTTCTCAGTGCAACTCCCTCTCCTCTAGCCCCGCGTGCAGTTCGGCAAGCAAAGAACACACGCCCGCCCTGACATTCAGTCCCGTAGCCTTTGTTGGAGGGCTCAGGGTCTCTCCCAATCAGACCCAGCAGGTACGCCTAATGCATGCATTACTACTGATGCAGCCCCGCTATTCCTTCGTTCCCTTTGAAGCAGAGCGGCTGGGGAAAGACGGCCTTTTGGGGCCCCTAGTGTGTTATTTTCGCTACGCTACTGGAGTGCTGCGTTGTTCTGCAACAGGTCCAGCAGGATGGAACAGTCGAAGGACACAACAGGCCAACATCCCCTGCGTCTCCACCCCGTCGACTTCGTGTGGCTTCATCAGGCTCTCAAGTAAGGAACTCCGCGGCGGGGCGCCTAGCCCTGGTGGAGGCACACCGTTGCTGTTCTTAGGTACTAGGGTTTGCTTCCGCCCGCTTCGCCTGCATTTCATGATGTTTGTCGTGTGTGCATGGATGCTTCGTGGTGAGGGTCACTTGAGCACAAGCCGGTGCTCTTTCACAGTCTGCTTATGAGGGCTTTGAACGAGAGGCCCCGCTACCTTATACGCGACGCGGGGCGTTAGACTGAAGGCAGTAGCTGTTGGGCGTCATTCCTCGATCCGCACCGAAGAGAAGCAACAGCAGCAGCAGGGCAGCTTTGCCGCTCTTGCTGCTGTTGCGGCCCTTTTTGGAATGCTTTTTGCTCGCTCTCTCGT
>NW_013570820.1:4225-4496 GCF_000499745.2 Eimeria mitis | reverse complement strand
AGACGGCCTTTTGGGGCCCCTAGTGTGTTATTTTCGCTACGCTACTGGAGTGTTGCGTTGTTCTGCAACAGGTCCAGCAGGATGGAACAGTCGAAGGACACAACAGGCCAACATCCCCTGCGTCTCCACCCCGTCGACTTCGTGTGGCTTCATCAGGCTCTCAAGTAAGGAACTCCGCAGCGGGGCGCCTAGCCCTGCTGGAGGCACACCGTTGCTTTTCTTAGGTACTAGGGTTTGCTTCCGCCCGCTTCGCCTGCATTTTTTGATGTTC
>NW_013570820.1:1644-4125 GCF_000499745.2 Eimeria mitis | reverse complement strand
GCTTCATCAGGCTCTCAAGTAAGGAACTCCGCAGCGGGGCGCCTAGCCCTGCTGGAGGCACACCGTTGCTGTTCTTAGGTACTAGGGTTTGCTTCCGCCCGCTTCGCCTGCATTTCTTGATGTTTGTCGTGTGTGCATGGATGCTTCGTGGTGAGGGTCACTTGAGCACAAGCCGGTGCTCTTTCACAGTCTGCTTATGAGGGCTTTGAACGAGAGGCCCCGCTACCTTATACGCGACGCGGGGCGTTAGACTGAAGGCAGTAGCTGTTGGGCGTCATTCCTCGATCCGCATCGAAGAGAAGCAACAGCAGCAGCAGAGCAGCTTTGCCGCGCTTGCTGCCGTTGCAACCCTTTTTGGAATGCTTTTTGCTCGCTCTCTCGCCATATCATTGCTCCCGGACCGCATGCCCAGCGGCAGGCGATCTGCATTAAGACGGCCTGCAGGCGGAAACTCTAGGAATGGCCTGACGACGAAGGCCGCAGAGGTATGTTTGCCTCTGGAGAATGCGAGTGGAATCTACGTGTGCCTTGAGGTGTATATGCCTCTGAAATTCACGGGGGAGAGAGGCCAGAGGTAGCGCTTTCAGAGAAGACTACTTCTGTCTTCTGTGAAGAAGCAGTGTGCCTTCAACATGGCAGAGAAGCCTACAGTGCAGTTTGCGAGAGCGGGGTGCAGAGAGGGCCCTCTGAACTCAACAGCCCCTTAGGGGAGTTATGCATGTATAGATAGGGCCGGCCGCTCCCTCTCAGCAGAAAGGTCGTGCCGCAGCTCCCGCGCAAATAAGCACCACAGAGGATGGCGAAGAGAAGCTGCAGCCANGCAGAAAGGTCGTGCCGCAGCTCCCGCGCAAATAAGCACCACAGAGGATGGCGAAGAGAAGCTGCAGCCACAGCAACAGCACCGCAGGCTGCGGCTGAGGACATCACACATAGGCCTCAGCAGGGTGTGAAAGACTGGGCATTAGCTGGTCCTTTGCTGCAGCTCGGAAAAATGGAAAGCGGCGCCTCCGTTCTCTTGGGCGGGGCTGCTCTGGCTGTTCTACGTCTGAAACGGCTTACTTGCGTGTCTGCACTCCGAATGCGTGCTGCATGCATGCACCATGGAAGTGTTGTACTTTAGCTGCGGATCGGGCGTTGCGAGGCGCAGGTGTGAGGTCTCCGATGATGTGCGCTGCTGCTCTGCTGTGCAGCAGCCCACGCGGAGAGCGCCTGCCGCCGCAGTTGGCGCGTCAGACCGCATAGGACGGGCGCTGGCCTCCATGCGGAAGGCTTTCAACGAGGGGTCCGCGGCTGCTGGCCGAGGAAGCGTGCGAGGCGGCGCCGCCGGAGGTGACCTCAGGGGCAAGAGGCTTTCTGAGCCCAAGCAGCGGGCTTTGAGAGTTGGGAGCGATATGCTGGAGGGGTTGGATGGGGAGGAAGACGAAGATGATGATGACGATGATGAGGGTGATGAGGAGCTGGAGGCGGACTTAGATGATGATGAAGAAGATGATGATGATGCGGAGGACGATGCGGGATATGCAGATGAAGACTATGACCCTATTGCACCCAGGGGGCCTCTTGAAAACAACAACTATGGGGAGGTCTGGCTGCCAATTCAAGCGCGCCCTCGCCGCAACCGCAAAGATCACGCCACGCGCCGCCTTGTGCAAGAGAGCCTCGTGAAGCCCTCCAGTTTGATTTANCTACCACCTCTCGTAGATACCCGCAAGCAAGGTGTACGCATGCTGCGAGCTCTGTTTGCCTCCCGCAGGAAAGGAGTGAGCCGATAGCGTCGCTGCCGGGGCACCGCCGGCTGAGTCCCGCAGACGTGTTAAAAGAAGTGGAGGAGGCCCGCCGTTATGGTGTGAACGCCTTTATGCTGTTCCCCAAGGTGGACGATGACCTCAAGAGCCCCCTGGGTAGGTGGAACTGTATCTGGGAAACGGGGCAGGGCTGGGGTTGGGGGGGGAGCGGCGGTTTCTGCGTCGTGCTGTACTTTGCAGCGTGGGTGGGTGGCAGGCTTCTGGCTGACCAGTTGATACCGTCAAGTGTGGCATCTGGGGGTGTTTGCTTGGCAGGTGAGGAGAGCAGCAATCCCGATGGGCTAATGCCTCGTATCATCATGGCAATCAAGGATGCCTTCCCAGATGTTCTGGTGCTCGCTGACGTTGCTCTCGACCCCTATAGCACTTCAGGCCATGACGGCGTTGTCGACGAGGAAACAGGAGTTGTACTTAATGACATGACAGTCTACCAAATTTGCAAACAAGTTAGTCCCCCTGCGGTTGCTCTTTAGGTTGTGCTTGCTTGGCTCTTGCTTCGCTCTAAAAAACGCCCAAGTGGTCGTTATATTTCCTTGCTCCAAAGTAGAGCTCCTCGATAGCTACCCAGCATGCGTGGTCTACATGATTGCGGGGTTACTATGAACCCTACGGTTGGGGGCATCCATGCCTGAGTGGACATCGTGTTCTTTAGAAATCGAGGCAGTTGGTTTGTGGC
>NW_013570820.1:1391-1544 GCF_000499745.2 Eimeria mitis | reverse complement strand
TTTCCTTGCTCGAAAGTAGAGCTCCTCGATAGCTACCCAGCATGCGTGGTCTACATGATTGCGGGGTTACGATGAACCCTACACTCAGGCATCCATGCCTGAGTGGACATCGCGTTCTTTAGAAATCGAGGCAGTTGGTTTGTGGTTTCTGGA
>NW_013570820.1:808-1291 GCF_000499745.2 Eimeria mitis | reverse complement strand
GTTGTCGACGAGGAAACAGGAGTTGTACTTAATGACATGACAGTCTACCAAATTTGCAAACAAGTTAGTCTCCCTGCGGTTGCTCTTTAGGTTGTGCTTGCTTGGCCCTTGCTTCGCTCTAAAAAACGCCCAAGTGGTCGTTATATTTCCTTGCTCGAAAGTAGAGCTCCTCGATAGCTACCCAGCATGCGTGGTCTACATGATTGCGGGGTTACTATGAACCCTACAGTTGGGGGCATCCATGCCTAAGTGGACATCGCGTTCTTTAGAAATCGAGGCAGTTGGTTTGTGGTTTCTGGCAGAGCCTGTCGTGTTTCTGATGGAGCTGGTGTGTTTCAGTCCGTCAACTTGGCGCGGGCGGGAGCCGACATGGTTTGTCCTAGCGAGATGATGGATGGGCGGGTGACTGCAATTCGCGAAGCGCTGGATATGGAGGGCTGCGTGGACACATCGATTTTATCCTACGCGTGCAAATACGCCTCT
>NW_013570820.1:294-708 GCF_000499745.2 Eimeria mitis | reverse complement strand
CGGGAGCCGACATGGTTTGTCCTAGCGAGATGATGGATGGGCGGGTGACTGCAATTCGCGAAGCGCTGGACATGGAGGGCTGCGTGGACACATCGATTTTATCCTACGCGTGCAAATACGCCTCATCTCTATACGGGCCGTTCAGGGATGCCGTGGGCTCCAACATCAAAGGGGGCGTAGATAAGAAAACCTATCAAATGGATACCTCCAATGCCTTGGAGGCCGAGCGCGAGGCGGAGTTGGGTGCGTGCCTGTTGCTTGCCTATTCCCCTCTTGGCTTCGTTGCTGCTGTCTTCTCCGCTTGAGACCTTGAGCAAGGAAGATGATTTGGTTCCTTGAATCTTAGTGTTCCGTTGCTTACCCAGGTACTGTCAAGGCGGCTGCAAGCAGGAAATCGTGTGGTGTTTGCAATTC
>NW_013570820.1:0-194 GCF_000499745.2 Eimeria mitis | reverse complement strand
GGTGCGTGCCTGTTGCTTGCCTATTCCCCTCTTGGCTTCGTTGCTGCTGTCTTCTCCGCTTGAGACCTTGTGCAAGGAAGATGATTTGGTTCCTTGAATCTTAGTGTTCCGTTGCTTACCCAGATACTGTCAAGGCGGCTGCAAGCAGGAAATCGTGTGGTGTTTGCAATTTGTTGCTGCTGGGTGCAGATGTC
>NW_013570819.1:8263-8791 GCF_000499745.2 Eimeria mitis | reverse complement strand
TATATATATATATATATATACATACATATATATATATATATATTTATATATATAAATAAAATACATTAATTAATTTATTTATTTAATTTAATTAATTTTAATTACAATAAATTACCTCTTATACTGTCCATCACTATTATTATTTTTTTTTTTATTTTTTTTATTTATTTCTGTATCTGTCTCTTCTTCTGTCTCTTCTTCTGTCTCTTCTTCTTCATCGCCATCACCAAATGTATCTTCGCCAAATAAAGTATGCAGCAGCAGCTGCTGAGCTACACGCACGTCCTCCTGCAGCAGCAGCAGCAGCAGCAGCAGCAGCAGCAACAGCAGTAGCAGTGGCAGAACAGCAGCAGCAGCGGTAGGCGAGGTAGTTATGGCAGCAGCAGCAGCAGCAGCAGCAGCAGCAAGGTCAACGCGAGCCAACAGCAACAGAAGAAGCAACAGCAGCAACAGCAGCATCAACAGCAGCAGCAGCAGCAGCATCAACAGCATCAACAGCAGCAGCAGCAGCATCAACAGCAACAGCAA
>NW_013570819.1:6725-6989 GCF_000499745.2 Eimeria mitis | reverse complement strand
AAACCCTAAACCCTAAACCCTTAAACACTCGTGCTCGCGCCTGAAACACAAACCCTAAACCCTAAACCCTCAAACCCTAAACCCTAAAACCTTGGGGTGTAACGTTTCGGCAGGAGCAGACGCACTACCCCGCAGCGCAGCATGCTGCTGCTGCTGCTGCTGCTGCTGCTGCTGCTGCTGTTGCTGCTGCTGCTGCTGCAGCTTGCTGCGCACCCGTGTTTGTCGTAGTATATCATTTCGTTTCTATGATAGAAAGCTTTGGTG
>NW_013570819.1:3136-4424 GCF_000499745.2 Eimeria mitis | reverse complement strand
ATAAATAAATAAATAAATAAATAAATAAATAAATAAATAAATAAATAAATAAATAAATAAATAATAAATACGTAGCGTTGAGTGTTGTATGTATTCCCGCTTTAGCAACAGTAACAGTTTGCTGCTCTAGCATTTTATGCATCCAAAAAACACCAAAAAAACAGAAAAAAAAACAGAAAAAAAACAGAAAAAAAAACAAAAACAAAAAAACAAAAACAATAAAAACAAAAAGAATAAATACCTTGCGTTGAGGGTGGTGTGTATTCCCGCTTTAGCAACAGTAACAGTTTGCTGCTCTAGCACTTCATGCATAGCAGCAGTATCTGTCTGCAGCATTTTATCGAATTCATCTATGCATATAATATTATTGTCTGCAGCAACCATCGCCCCCCCCTCTATCCTTTTTTCATTTGTTTCTTTGTCTGCAACAACAGCAGCAGTAAGCCCAACCCCGCTGCTGCCGCGCCCATTCGCACTCACAGCAGCAGCAACAAGCCGCAGCACGAAACGCAGCAGCTGAGATTTGCCGCATGAGGGGTCACCTAGCAGCAGCACATGGATGCTAGCACGTACGCGGTGCCTGCTGCTGCTGCTGCTGCTGCTGCTGCTGCTGCTGCTGCTGCATATGCTGCTGCCCCCGCATAACTGCAGCAGCAAACCACGCTTCACTATATCGTGACCGCATACTGCTGGAGCTATAGAACGAGACATCACCTGCAACATAAATATATTTTTATTTGTTTTATTTTGTTTTTTTTTTGTTTTTTTATTTTGTTGTTTGTTTGTTTATATAAATAAAATAAAATAAAATAAAATAAAATAAATAATTTTATAAACAGCAAAAAAACGCAAAACAAAAAAACAAATTCTAACGTTACTCAATTCAACACAAGCAGCAGCAGCAGCAGCAACAGCAGCAGCAGCAGCAGCAACAGCAACAGCAGCAGCAGCAGCAACAGCAGCAGCAGCAGCAGCAGCAGCAGCAACAGCAGCAGCAGCAGCAGCAGCCGCAGCAGCAGCAGCAGTGGGGTTACGTCAAGAAGGTCCCTTCTGCTGGCGAATGCTTTTATGTTCATCAGATCAGCCGGCAGCGACTGCAGCACAGATGCTCTTGCTGCTACATTCACAACCTGCAGCAGCAGCAGCAGCAGCAGCAGCAGCAGCAGGAGGAGCAGCAGCAGGAGCAGCAGCAGGAGCAGCAGCAGGAGATAGCAACACACAGACGAGGAATGTCATGCATGGGGAGGATCAGCAGCAAAAGAAGCGAAGACAAAGCAGCAGCAACACG
>NW_013570819.1:2819-3036 GCF_000499745.2 Eimeria mitis | reverse complement strand
ATAAATAAATAAATAAATAAATAAATAAATAAATAAATAAATAAATAAATAAATAAATAAATAAAATATTTATTTATTTATTTATATATTTCAGGGCAGCTGCCTCGTTGGGTGTAGGTATTAGCAGCAGCATATTTATGTAACCTATCGATCAATAGATAAATTTATTTGTTTTTTTTTTTTTCTTTCTTTCTCTCTTTCTCTCTTTCTCTCTCTC
>NW_013570819.1:1773-2308 GCF_000499745.2 Eimeria mitis | reverse complement strand
CGTTGGGTCGAGGTGCTAGCAGCGGGAGATTTATGTGAGAGAGTAAAATGCGGCGATAGGGTTTGTGTGTACGGGGTGTACAGACCCCGTGCTGCAGCAGCAGCAGCAAACAACCAGACCACTGGTTATATTAAACCTATTCTTGTTGCTAATAATATTCAGGTATTGTGATGCTCCTGCTGCTGCTGCTGCTGGTGCTGGTGGTGCTGCTGCTGGTGCTGTCGCTGGTGGTGGTTGTGTTGCTGGTGCTGCTGTTGCTGTCGCTGGTGGTGGTGGTGGTGCTGCTGCTGTTGCTGCTGCTGCTGCTGTTGCTGTTGCTGCTGATCATGATTATGATGATGCTTGTCTTCTGCTCGGATTAGTGCTGCGCCTGCTGCTGTTGCTGCTGCTGCTGCTGCAGTTGTTGTTGCTGCTGCTGCTGCTGCTCTTCCTGTTGCTGCTGTTGTTGCTGCTGTTCTGGCGTTGCTGCTGCTTTGCCTTCGCTTCTTTTGCTGCTGATCCTCCGCATGCGTGACACTCCTCGTCTGTGTGTTGC
>NW_013570819.1:1346-1558 GCF_000499745.2 Eimeria mitis | reverse complement strand
TGCTGCTGCTGCTGCTGCTGTTGCTGCTGCTGTTGCTGCTGCTGTTGCTGCTGTTGCTGCTGCTGCTGCTTGTGTTGAATTGAGTAACGTTAGAATTTGTTTTTTTGTTTTGCATTTTATTTGTTGTTTATAAAATAATTTATTTATTTTATTTTATTTTATTTTATTTATATAAACAAACAACAAAATAAAAAAAAAAAATAAAATAAAAT
>NW_013570819.1:0-1194 GCF_000499745.2 Eimeria mitis | reverse complement strand
CAGCAGGCACCGCGTACGTGCTAGCATCCATGTGCTGCTGCTAGGTGACCCCTCATGCGGCAAATCTCAGTTGCTGCGTTTCGTGCTGCGGCTTGTTGCTGCTGCTGTGAGCGCGAATGGGCGCGGCAGCAGCGGGGTAGGGCTTACTGCTGCTGTTGTTGCAGACAAAGAAACAAATGAAAAAAGGATAGAGGGGGGGGCCATGGTTGCTGCCGATAATAATATTATATGCATAGATGAATTCGATAAAATGCTGCAGACAGATACTGCTGCTATGCATGAAGTTCTTGAGCAGCAAACTGTTACTGTTGCTAAAGCAGGAATACATACAACACTCAACGCCAGGTATTTATTTATTTATTTATTTTGTTGTTTTTGTTTTGGGGTTGGTTTGGTTTTTGTTGTTTTTTTTCTGTTTTTTTTTCTGTTTTTTTGGTGTTTTTATTGTTTTTTGGATGCATGAAGTGCTTGAGCAGCAAACTGTTACTGTTGCTAAAGCGGGAATACATACAACACTCAATGCTAGGTATTTATTCTTTTTGTTTTTTTTGTTTTTGTTTTTATTGTTTTTGTTTTTTTGTTTTTGTTTTTTTTTCTGTTTTTTTTTCTGTTTTTTTGGTGTTTTTATTGTTTTTTCTGTGCATAAAATGCTAGAGCAGCAAACTGTTACTGTTGCTAAAGCAGGAATACATACAACACTCAACGCTAGGTATTTATTTATTTTTATTTATTTATTTATTTATTTATTTATTTATTTATTTATTTATTTATTTATTTATTTTTGTTTTTGGTTTTGGTTTTGTTTTTGGTTTGGTTTTTGTTGTTTTTTTTTCTGTTTTTTTGTTGTTTTTATTTTTTTTTGGATGCATGAAATACTAGAATTTAATTAATTAATTTATTCATTCATTTATTTATTTTATTTATTTTATTTATTTTATTTATTTTATTTATTTTATTTATTTTATTTTATTTTATTTATTTATTTTTTTTATTTATTTATATGTGCTCAGTGCTAGCTGCTAATTTTGTGTTTATTTTTTTCATTTTTTCGCCGTTTTTTTTTATTTTTTTTTTATTTTTTTTTTATTTTTTTTTTATTTTTTTAATTTATTTATATATTTATATATTTATTTATTTATTTGTTTATTTATTTGTTTATAGGTGCTCCGTGCTAGCAGCAGCAAACCCTTTATA
>NW_013570818.1:26393-26622 GCF_000499745.2 Eimeria mitis | reverse complement strand
TATATATATATATATATATATATATATATATGTATATAAACACAACCCCCTCTGCATCCTCCCGGCCCCTCAACAGACCCCCCCACATCCCTTGCTGCCCCCCTACCAGCAGCAGCAGAGCAGCAGCGCAGCAGCAGCAGAGCAGCAGCAGAGCAGCATCAGCAGCAGATAAAAGATAGCACGGAGCCCCCTAATAGAGGTAATATAGTTGATGTTTTAATTATAAGTT
>NW_013570818.1:23241-25437 GCF_000499745.2 Eimeria mitis | reverse complement strand
TGGTTTAGAATCAAAGAGAAAGCTTTGTCACTTCGTTTCACCTGCATCGCCGTGTATAATATATTTAATTTATTTTATTTATTTATTTTATTTATTTTATTTATTTATTTTATTTATTTTATTATGTTTATATTTATAATAAATTGTTTATATCTGTACAGCTCACTTGTTTTTGTTTATACACATGCATTCTTTCTTTAAGGAACGGATGTATGTATAATGCGTTATACATACGTGCATACACCAATTAAACATATATATAAACATATATATATATATATATATATATACATATATATATATATATATATATATTATATATATATATATTATATATATATATATTATATATATATACAATATATACAAATATATATAATATATATTTACATATATGTACAGGTTTCAGCTGCGCGGCCGACGGCGGGCGGCTGATGGAGGGTTTCTACTGAGGCGCCAGAGCTTCTCCCCCTGCAACCTTATATATATATATATATGAATATATATAAAATAAAAAATATAAAAAATAAATATATTTTGCATATATTTTATGTTTATATTTTATATATATACATATATACATACATATATCTCTCGCGGTGTACTAGGATGCGCCGGTGAGCATAGTAGGAAAGCGTGATCTGGTGTTTGTACATTTCTGAGTATTTATATTTTTTTTTTATTAAAAATAAAAATAGAATAAAAAAAAAGAAAAAGATAGAATATATTTTATTTATTTTCCCGCTGGATCAAAGAAAAACATCCACGTATACAGCAGCACAATCACCAACTGACCTATACCAAATTCATCGTTATCTTTCGCCCAACGAAGATATGCAGGTAAAGTTTTTGCTAATCTTTTTGCTCCCCATACAATAAGTAGTGGAGAAGCAGCAGCAGTGAGAAGAACAAAAAGGCTACGAGCTAGATCTCTGAGCTCTGAAATATTCTTTGCACTTGTTGCTATACCTTTTAAAAAACCTGAATTTTTCGAGTCTGGATGGCTGTGTATTGCTGATAAACACATTGCTAACATCAATAAACCTAATATAAAAAAACCACGACCTCGTAATACTGGAACACGTTGACGCTCCTCACCTAATACTATCACATGACGCTCAACATGTACAGGTTGCTGCTGTTGCTGTTGCTGCTGCTGCTGCTGTTGTTGCTGCTGCAGCTGCTGAAGCTGCTGCAGCTGCTGCAGAGAAGGCTCATTCGCATGAACACCATGAGGGGNTGCTGCTGCAGCTGCTGAAGCTGCTGCAGCTGCTGCAGAGAAGGCTCATTCGCATGAACACCATGAGGGGGAGGATGCGCGAGAGGAATGTAGTCATCTTCTAGCGACTCCGTGCGGTAAGAGAGAGAACCATCACCCAGGGCGTTGTGGCTGGTCTCTGTAGGTGCACCGAGAGATGCATAAGGGTTATTTGCATCTAGAAGTGAAACGTTGTTGGCTGCTGCAGCTGCTGATCGAGAGGAAATGCAGGAAAACACCAACGAAAGCGCAAGCGAGAGGGAGAGGCGAGCTGGCCACCGCCTCATGATAGAGCCAATAACTCCCAGAGGTTCTCGCTTCATTGAAACCACAACAAAAAATAAAATACAAAATTAATTCAGATTTTAAAAATTAAACGGATATTTCTTGAGGATCAGGTGCTGTCGCTGCGCGCTCGATGCAACTCTTCAGGGAAGCTGAATGCGCGCGCAGCTCTTGCAATGGATGCAGTGCAGAAAGCAAGAGGCTCTTGGTGTATTTTTCTTTGATTTAATTATATTCTATTTGAAAAACAAAGTGAAAATGCCAAAAAAAAAAGTTTAAAAAGAACAAATACAACACAAGAAAGCCCCATTTCTGAAATTCTGAACACGTATGAGTGAGAGCATGCATTCGTTCAGCCATCGTCGTCGTTCATGAAATATCAACGATACAGAAAGCTGCTCTATTTGAGGCTAAATAAATTCTTCTTGCAAGAAGTTGGCTTTAATACTCACGAGAAACATATTGTGTGTTCTTTTTTGTCTTTTTTCGTTTGTTTAACTCCCCTTTTAGCCCACCATGAAGCAGCTTTCCGTGTCGTTCTTCCTGGGTCTATTGTCGGCGACGCGCAGGGCGTTTGCAGTGGATATTGGAGTTTATTATGAAAGTGTAAGAACATAATTTAATTAAATTCATTATTATACTCATTTTAATCA
>NW_013570818.1:22623-23141 GCF_000499745.2 Eimeria mitis | reverse complement strand
GGGTCTATTGTCGGCGACGCGCAGGGCGTTTGCAGTGGATATTGGAGTTTATTATGAAAGTGTAAGAACAAAATTTAATTAAATTCATTATTATACTCATTTTAATACTTTTTCTTCTTTTCTTCTACACCAGGGGGGTCGCCCCGCCCACTGCACACCATCGGTCACTGTGTGTGTCTCGGCCGCCTCTCACCTTCGTATGAAAAAAAACAAAAAGTGTATTGAATTTCTCTCTTTTTCTGTTTCATATGCATGCAGCGCTGCCCAGCCAGCCAGTTATTTATCAGCGAACAGCTGCAGGATGCTGCGAAATACGCGAAGGAGTTGCAGCAGGCGAAGGTAGCTATACACGCCGTTCCTTATGGTAACACAAAAGAAACACTGACAGAGACGGGCCACTATCACTATGAATGCCAGGTAAATCATTTCTTTTGTTTTTTATTTCTTTTTCTGAAACCTTAAACATCGTTTCTCTCCCCTTCGGCCGCCTGCGTCCGACTTGCACTTGACTGGTCTTA
>NW_013570818.1:21958-22523 GCF_000499745.2 Eimeria mitis | reverse complement strand
AGAAACACTGACAGAGACGGGCCACTATCACTATGAATGCCAGGTAAATCATTTCTTTTGTTTTTTATTTTTTTTTCTGAAACCTTAAACATCGTTTCTCCCCCCTTCGGCCGCCTGCATCCTACTCGCACGTTACTGGTCTTGTGCTTGTTTCTCTTCTTTCACTGCTGCTTTTCTCTTTGTTTTTTTCTTTTTATGCTTGTAATAATGTTGTTTTGTTGTTTTTTTGTTTATCTTTTTCTCGTGTTTTCTTCTCTCTAGCACGGCCCTGAGGAATGCTACCTAAACCGAGTGGAGGCCTGTGGCCTCGCAGTGTTGAGGGAGTCGCTGATCAACGTGTAAGTTCATCCCGACCCAGCAGCAGCAGCAGCAGCAGCAGCAGCAGGGGTAGCAGCAGCAGCGACAGTACTAACAGCAGCAGTAGCAGTAGCAGCAGCAGCAGCAGCAGCAGCACGAGCAATATCAGTAGTAGTAGCACAAGCAGCAGCAGCGTCGAGCAGCTTCCATCAGCAGACATTCACAAGCAGTACCTCCTCAGCAGCAGGGATGCCGGTTAATCCTTACT
>NW_013570818.1:21496-21858 GCF_000499745.2 Eimeria mitis | reverse complement strand
AGCAGCAGCGACAGTACTAACAGCAGCAGTAGCAGTAGCAGCAGCAGCAGCAGCAGCAGCACGAGCAATAGCAGTAGTAGCAGCACAAGCAGCAGCAGCGTCGAGCAGCTTCCATCAGCAGACATTCACAAGCAGTACCTCATCAGCAGAAGGGATGCCGGTTAAGCCTTACAGGGGTTTATTAGGGTTTAGGGTTTTATTAGGGTTTAGGGTTTAGGGTTTAGGGTTTGTGGGGTGTGTTCTGCAGGTGGGCGCCATGGATAGACTGCGTGAATAAGAGTGAGCTGGATGCAGCTAGTCTGATAAAGGCTGAGGCCCATCTAGCTAAAGCTATAGCAGCTAGCCAGCTAGCCATAAGCGAA
>NW_013570818.1:20701-21396 GCF_000499745.2 Eimeria mitis | reverse complement strand
GTTTAGGGTTTTATTAGGGTTTAGGGTTTAGGGTTTAGGGTTTGTGGGGTGTGTTCTGCAGGTGGGCGCCGTGGATAGACTGCGTGAATAAGAGTGAGCTGGATGCGGCTAGTCTGATAAAGGCTGAGGCTCATCTAGCTAAAGCTATAGCAGCTAGCCAGCTAGCCATAAGCGAGGCTCGTCGTTCTGTAGAAGCAGCAAGAGCTGCAGCAGAAGCAGCAAAGCATGGTGCAGTGGGTCCTGCTGCTCGTGATGCAGCAGCAGCAGCAATGGCTGCAGCAAAAGCAGCAAACGATGCTGCTATATCTTCTGCAGAAGTAACTGCAGCAGCAGCAGCAGCAGCAACTGGAGGTAAACACTCCTGGGTTATGTGTGATATGAATCTACCCAGCAGCCATACAAAAATGCTTGTCTTTGAAATACTCGTATGCAGCCTCACCACCGCGGTAACACAAACCCTAAACCCTAAACCCTAAACCCTAAACCCTAAACCCTAAACCCTAAACCCTAAACCCTAAGCCCTAAACCCTAAACCCTAAACCCTAAACCCTAAACCCTAAACCCTAGCGGGCATAGACCCTGAAAAATACACACCGTAAATACATACTAAACCCTAAATCCTAGCAGATACAAACCCTTGAAACACCCTAAACCCTAAACCCTACCAGACGAAAACCTTATACATATACTAAACC
>NW_013570818.1:18861-20601 GCF_000499745.2 Eimeria mitis | reverse complement strand
CAAAAGCAGCAAACGATGCTGCTATATCTTCTGCAGAAGTAACTGCAGCAGCAGCAGCAGCAGCAACTGGCGGTAAACACTCCTGGGTTATGTGTGATATGAATCTACCCAGCAGCCATACAAAAATGCTCGTCTTTGAAATACTCGTATGCAGCCTCACCACCGCGGTAACACAAACCCTAAACCCTAAACCCTAAACCCTAAACCCTAAACCCTAAGCCCTAAACCCTAAACCCTAAACCCTAGACCCTAAACCCTAGCGGGCATAGAACCTGAAAAATACACACCGTAAATGCATACTAAACACTAAACCCTAGCAGATACAAACCCTTGAAACACCCTAAACCCTAAACCCTACCAGACGAAAACCTTATATATATACTAAACGCTAAACCCTAGCAAACACAAACCCTAGTGAACACAAACCCTAGACGACACAAACCCTTGCTGCTACAAACCCTAGCAGCAGCTGCAGCTGCATGTTGCACGTTGATTTTCACATATTTGTTTGTATTTATATATAAATATAAATAATATTTATAAATGAATAATTTATTTATATATATTTTATTTCTGCATGCATATACAGGGAGAAAGAGTGCAGCATATGATGGCTGAGCAGACACCTGAACACGACCATGTACCCTGGGTAACTGTAGACAAGCAACACTCTGTGAGTTTTTATTTTCTTTTTTTCCTCTATCTTTCTCTCTCTGCAAGGGTTTAGGGTTTAGGGTTTAGGGTTTAGGGTTTAGGGTTTGAGGTGCTGTGCCTTTAAGCAATCCCTCTACAAGTGCGTCCTTAACAGTGTGGTTTCGGTTTGGGGTATCTCTAGGGTTTAGGGTTTAGGGTTTAGGGTTTAGGGTTTAGGATATTAACTGTGCGGTTCCGGGTTGGGGTTTCTTTAAGATTTAGGGTTTAGGGTTTAGGGTTTAGGGTTTAGGGTTTAGTGTTTAGGGTTTAGGGTTTAGGGTTTAGGGTTTAGGGTTTGAGGTGCTGCTGCAGGCGGTAGCAGAGAAGGACCTCCGCTGCGCCATCTGTACTTCTGCTGCTGGCGGTGAAGAAAGTCTAAGAGAGTTCTGTGCAGGGAAGGAAGGATGCGACAAGCAGCAGCAGCAGCAGCAGCAGCAGCAGCAGCAGCAGGTGCTGCAGCTGCAGCAGGAGAAGGAACAGCAGTCACAGCAGCAGCAGCAGCAGCAGCAGCAGCAGCAGCAGGATGCTGCTGCGAATCTCGTGGTGACAGACATATACCGCATTGCTTCTCAGGAAGAAGTGTAGCTGCATATACACCCCAAGCAGCAAGAGCAAAAAGCAGATATATTTGTTGCTGCTGCTTTGGCTGTAGTAATTACCACTAGCCACTGATGCTGCTGCAGCAGCTGCAGCTGCTGCAGCTGCTGCAGCTGCTGCAGCTGCTGCAGCTGCTGCAGCTGCTGCAGCTGCTGCAGCAGGCTGGCTTCGGTTGCTGCTGCAGCTACAGTGATTCCTGCAGCAGCAACCCTGAGGTGTACAGACACCCCACAGCAGCGAGAAGCCTATTTCCGCTTCTTCCCCAGCGCAGCACTTCACTTTCTGTTTACATCGCTACTTTGTTCTCTTTAAAACAAAACAAAAATAGAAAAGAAGTACTGAGCCACTGCAGTTGCTGCAGCTGCTGCAGCTGCTGCAGTTGCTCCAGTTGTTGCAGCTGCTGCTGCTGCTGCTGCTGCTCCAGTTGCTGCAGCTACTGCAGCTGATGCA
>NW_013570818.1:17110-18761 GCF_000499745.2 Eimeria mitis | reverse complement strand
CAGTTGTTGCAGCTGCTGCTGCTGCTGCTGCTGCTCCAGTTGCTGCAGCTACTGCAGCTGATGCAGCTGCTGCAGTTACTCTCGTTGCTGCAGCTGCTGCAGCTCATGCGGAATTGTTTGTTTGTCTGGCGCTGAAGGGGACTGTGCTGCGTTATGCTTCGACTTGTTTTTGTGTTTGTTTTTTTTTTATTTATTTTAGTTTTTTTAGTAGCAACAAGTAGCAATAGGAGATATTATAAAAAGAATAAATAAAAACAAAACAAAGGAAAAAAAGAAAAAGAAAAAGAGTGGCTGACAGCACTGCAGCAGCAACAGCAACAGCAGCAGCAGCAGCAGCAGCAGTGGAGTATTCAATACATTACAGTAGCAGCTTTTTGCTTGGTATTAACAAACTTTAATTTAATTTATTTTTTTGTTTTTTTTATATTTGCTTTTTCTGCTGCTGAGGCATCTACCCACTATAAACACTGTGCTGCTTCAGTGTTTATATCGTACTACAGACTGCTGCTGCTGCTGCTGCTGCTGATGCTGCTGCTGCTGCTGCTGATGCAGATCGTGCTAGCATTGCTGCTCTCTCAGGGGCTATGGGGCTCCTCCTGCTGTTGCTACAGCTGCTGCAGCAGCTGCTAGGGTTTAAATAGTGCTGCTGCTGCTGCACTCGTTGTGCTTTTCTCCTAAGTAAATAAATATAAATCCTACGCCTGCTGCTGCAGCTGCTGCTGCAATATGAATAGGTGGTGCTGCAGCAGCAGCAGCACTAAGCTGCAGGTGCTGCTAATAAACATTTCTGGGGGTAATAGAATACTATAAATAAAAAAAGTAAACAGAAAAAAAAATATAAATAAATTTTTGTAAGCTAAAGATAATATAATTCAATATACCACCACCGAAACTTCTTACGCATAGAAAAAAAATATAATAGACATCTGTAAATATAAAAAAGTATTTTAATAATACTAAGCATATATATATAAATTATATATATATTTTATATATAAATATATTATATTTATATTTATTTAAATATATATATACTTACATATATAGTTACTGTGTTCTATGTATTTGTCTGGCTGCGCCGCCACGGGGTATCGATGGGTGGTGTATGTTCTTTGTATCTATGGATGAGTTAATAGTAAATAAATATCTCTTTATATTTTTTTAATTTATTTTTAAATATAATAAACTAAATTCTATAAAGAAATCATAAAGACAGGCTGCTCTGTTGAGGCAGCAGCAGCAGCAGTTACTGCTGCTGCTGCTGCTGCTGCTGCTGCTGCTGCTGCAGCAACAGGGAAAATCATATCCGCTGTTTCTGCTACTCCTTCGCTGCAGCAGTAACAACAACTACACAAAACAACTGCAGCAGCAACGGCTGCTGCTGGTTTTAAGAGGCAACTCAGGTGTCGGCTGCTGGCGCTGCTGCTGCGGCTGCAGCAGCAGCAGCAGCTACAGCAGCAGCAGCTACAGGCGTGCAGCAGCGCATCACTGCTTTGATTTCTCTCCCACTATTGCTACTCCTCTGGCTTAATTGCAGCACCTTTTGAACGGGTAGCTACCTCTTCTGAGCCTATGTTCCCTGCTGCAGCAACAGCAGTCTGCTGAGAAGCTGCTGCTGCTGCTGCTGCTGCTGCTGCTGCGCAGGCGCCCG
>NW_013570818.1:16222-16442 GCF_000499745.2 Eimeria mitis | reverse complement strand
CAGTAGCAGTAGCGAAAATGTTGTCACATGGGCAAGAAGGGGATGAAAGGCACTGGCAGCACGTGCTGCAGCTCCTCGCTCACCCGAGCGAAGCTCAGCAGGTAAAGGATAGCAGCAGCAGCAGCAGCAACAGCAGCAGCAGCAGCAGCAGCAACAGCAGCAGCAACACAAGCAGCAGCAGCACCAGAAGCGACAGGAGCAAAAAAAAAGCAGCACCACC
>NW_013570818.1:15409-16122 GCF_000499745.2 Eimeria mitis | reverse complement strand
CAGCAGCAGCAGCAGCAGCAGCAGCAGCAGCGTGGTTGGGGCCTTGCGTCAGGCCCTTTGTGGGGGCGCTTACAGCAGCTGCAGCACAATAAGCAGCAGCAGCAGCAGCAGCAGCAGAAACTGCAGCAGCAGGACCCATCAATTGGTGCCTGAGAGCGCTTGGCCCTTCACAGGCTACTCGTCGCTGCAGCAGCAGCAGCAGCTGCAGCAGCTGCTGCAGCAGCAGCAGCAGCAGTAGCAGTAGCGAAAATGTTGTCACATGGGCAAGAAGGGGATGAAAGGCACTGGCAGCACGTGCTGCATCTCCTCGCTCACCCGAGCGAAGCTCAGCAGGTAAAGGATAGCAGCAGCAGCAGCAGCATGAACAGCAGCAGCAGCAGCAGCAGCAACAGCAGCAGCAACACAAGCAGCAGCAGCACCAGAAGCGACAGCAGCAAAAAAAAAGCAGCACCACAACAAGCAGCTGTAGCTTGTGCTGCTGCTGCCGCAGCAGCACATGCAGCTGCCGCCGCCGCCGACGCAGCAGCAGCAGCAGCAGCAGCAGCAGCAGCAGTATGTTGTGTTTCTGTGTGTTTCAGTTGGCTTGTCTGACAGAGCTGCAGCAGTGGCTGTCTTTTGCTACTGACGAGCACCTGGGCTCCTTCCCGCTGCAGCGGGTGCTGCATGCGTTGTTTCTGCTGCTGCAGCGAAGAGCACCAGATCCTGCTGCTGCA
>NW_013570818.1:14972-15309 GCF_000499745.2 Eimeria mitis | reverse complement strand
GCTGCCGCAGCAGCACATGCAGCTGCCGCCGCCGCCGACGCAGCAGCAGCAGCAGCAGCAGCAGCAGCAGGAGGTGTATGTTGTGTTTCTGTGTGTTTCAGCTGGCTTGTCTGACGGAGCTGCAGCAGTGGCTGTCTTTTGCTACTGATGAGCACCTGGGCTCCTTCCCGCTGCAGCGGGTGCTGCATGCGTTGTTTCTGCTGCTGCAGCGAAGAGCAGCAGATCCTGCTGCTGCTGCTGCTGCTGCTGCTGCTGACGCGGACCACGCCGATGCTGTAGCAGCAGCAGCAGCTGCTGCTGCTGCTGATATAGATGCAGATACACCTGAAGCAGCAGC
>NW_013570818.1:13273-14125 GCF_000499745.2 Eimeria mitis | reverse complement strand
GAGCAGCAGCAAAAGCTCTTGCTGCTGCTGCTGCTGCCACAGACAAAGCCGTAGCTGCTGCTGCAGCAGATACTGCAGCCAGGAAATTCACCTTCTCCCAACAGCAGCAGCAGCAGCGCTCCCAGCAGCAGCAGCAGCAGCAGCAGCAGAGAGGAGCAGCGGAGCCTTCACGGCCTGCAGCAGGGGAGAGCGAAGGGGCTGAGGCTGGTGCTGCTGGTTCCACCAGCAGCAGCAGCAGCAGCAGCAGCAGCAGCAGCAACGACGAGAGCAGCAAGCTGCGGTCTGTGCAAGAGCAGCTGCAGCAGCTGCTGCAGCAGGAGAAGCAGCAGCACGAGGAGCTTGTTGAGCAGCTAGAGGAGTACCGCAGCCTTATCAATCCAACCCTCCCCTTCTTCTCTTCTCTTTTGTCTTATAGGGACGAGGCTTTGCTGCAGGTTTGTTCTTGCTGCTGCTGTAGATGCTTTCGGCTCTGCTGCTGTTGCTGCTGCTGTTGCTGCTGCTGTTGTTGCTGCTGCTGCTGTTGCTGCTGCTGTTGCTACTGCTGCTGTTGCTGCTGCTGTTGTTGCTGCTATTGCTGCTGCTGCTGTTGCTGCTGCAGCTGTTGCTGCTGCTGTTGCTGCTGCTGCTGATGTATAGTCCTTCCTGCGTACATTGCTGCTATGTCTGTCTCAGGGGGCCTGTCAGAGTTGGCGTTCTACTTTGTCTATTTTTGTCTGTATGAACACTGCAGCAGCAGCTTCTGCTGCTGCAGTAGCTGGCCTTGAGTTAGCTGCTGCACGAGGTGAGGTGTTCGTGCTGCTGCTCCTGCCGCTGCTGCTGCTGCTGCTGCTGCTGCTGCTTTCTCCGTGGCTC
>NW_013570818.1:9424-10418 GCF_000499745.2 Eimeria mitis | reverse complement strand
AGCAGCAGCTGCAGCAGCAGTTCTTGCTGCACCTAGATGTCAAAACACTTGGAGAGATATGCGCTCACACTCTCAGCAGGGGGCTGCCTGCTGCAGTGGTACGCTGCATCTGCTGCTGCTGCTGCTGCTGTTGCTGTTGCTGCTGCTGTTGCTGCTGCTGCTGCTGCTGCTGTTGCTGCTGCTGTTGCTGCTGCTGTTGCCGCTGCTGTTGCTGTTGCTGCTGCTGCTTTTGGTGTTTCTTATGGCATTTGGTTTACCCCCTTCATGCTTGTCTTTGCCTGATGTGCTGCAGAACTTCGCTGTTATGAATCTCGTGCTGCAGTTGCTGCTGCAGCACGGCTCCGCAGCAGCAGCAGCCCTCCAGGCAGCAGGCGTGCGGGACCGTATAGAGGCAGACCTCAGCAGCAGCAGCAGCAGCAGCAGCAGCAGCAGTGGGAATGAAGAGCAGCAGCAGCAGAGTACTGAATATGGAGCAACAGGGGCTCTCGGTTTTGTCACGAGAGCAGCAACTGCTGCTACTGCTGCTGCTGCAGGTGAACCGATTGCATGCGTTGACTTGGTTGCTTTGCTGCGGCGCATCCGGGCTGCATGTCTTTTTGTCTTTGAGCAGCAGCTGCAGCAGCTGTCTCCCCTGGGCTCAGTACCTCTCTGCAGCACGCAGCAGCGGCTGCAGCAGGTGGCTGCTTCACTCGCGCAACACGGGCGGCAGCCTGTACCCACAAAGCAGCAGCAGCAGCAGCAGCAGCAGCAGCAGCAGTGGCTGGCTCTAGTAGAACTACGGAAGCTGCTGGAGGACCCCACACGGAGTATATCCGCATGCGAGATCATCAGCACCCAGCTTGCAGAGTCACTCTGTTGTTACCTTCTGGGCGCTAGCAGCAGCAGCAGCAGCAGCAGCAGCAGCAGCGGCAGCAGCAGCAGCAGCGTCGGACACGGCGCCTGCTGCGGAGCCGGCTGCCGCTGCAGCTGCTGCTGGGAGAAGCAGGAACTCCGA
>NW_013570818.1:7064-8045 GCF_000499745.2 Eimeria mitis | reverse complement strand
TGCAGCACGGCTCCGCAGCAGCAGCAGCCCTCCAGGCAGCAGGCGTGCGGGACCGTATAGAGGCAGACCTAGGCAACAGCAGCAGCAGCAGCAGCAGCAGCAGTGGGAGTGAAGAGCAGCAGCAGCCGAGTACTGAGTATGGAGCAACAGGGGCTCTCGGTTTTGTCACGAGAGCAGCAACTGCTGCTACTGCTGCTGCTGCAGGTGAACCGATTGCATGCGTTGACTTGGTTGCTTTGCTGCGGCGCATCCGGGCTGCATGTCTTTTTGTCTTTGAGCAGCAGCTGCAGCAGCTGTCTCCCCTGGGCTCAGTACCTCTCTGCAGCACGCAGCAGCGGCTGCAGCAGGTGGCTGCTTCACTCGCGCAACACGGGCGGCAGCCTGTACCCACAATGCAGCAGCAGCAGCAGCAGCAGCAGCAGCAGCAGCAGCAGTGGCTGGCTCTAGTAGAACTACGGAAGCTGCTGGAGGACCCCACACGGAGTATATCCGCATGCGAGATCATCAGCACCCAGCTTGCAGAGTCACTCTGTTGTTACCTTCTGGGCGCTAGCAGCAGCAGCAGCAGCAGCAGCAGCAGCGGCAGCAGCAGCAGCAGCAGCGTCGGGCACGGCGCTTGCTGCGGAGCCGGCTGCCGCTGCAGCTGCTGCTGGGAGAAGCAGGAACTCCGGCGGCGCGGGCTGCTTTTCTTGCGTGCCTTTCTTTTCCCCTTGACCGAGAGCCCACCTCAGCTGCAGCAGCAACAGCAGCAGCAGCAGCAGCAGCAGCAGGAGCATGGGGTCCTAGACGGCGTTGATTGGTCTGCTGCTTCTCCTGACTTGCTGCTGCGGCTGGCGATGCTAGCAGCAAAATGTCTAAGCCGAGTGGAGCAGTTTCCTGTGCTGCAGCAGCAGCTACCTGCTGTTGCAGCAGCAGCACGGGATGTACTACCCCCTCACTTGCGGGCCCCTAGACCTGCAGCAGCAGGAGCAACTGCTGCAG
>NW_013570818.1:6471-6977 GCF_000499745.2 Eimeria mitis | reverse complement strand
GCAGCACGGGATGTACTACCCCCTCACTTGCGGGCCCCTAGACCTGCAGCAGCAGGAGCAACTGCTGCAGAGGACATGGATGCAGTGGAGCCTGCAGCAGAAGCAGCAGCAGCAGCACCAGAAGAAGTGGCAGCAGATGTAGCAGCAGAAACAGCAGCAACAGAAGCAGAAGCAGCACGCACCCCAGGCAGGTCTTCAAGGAGGCGCTTCCGCAGCCGCACCGGCGGGAGCTGCCGCTCTCCTGCGCAAGTTGCTGCTGATGCTGCACCAGCAGCATCAGAAGCAGCAGCAGCAGCAGCAGCAGCAGCAGCAGCGGCTACAACAGCTGCACCAGCTGCAACAGCTGCAGCACCTGCAGCAGCGGCAGCACCTGCAACAGATGCTGAACCTGCAACAGCTGCAGCAGCTGCAGCACCTGAAGCACCTGCAGCACCTGCAGCAGCAGGGGCGACGGGAACACAAGCTGGAGCTGCAGCAAGAAAGAGAGAAACAGCAGCAACTCCGCA
>NW_013570818.1:4812-6371 GCF_000499745.2 Eimeria mitis | reverse complement strand
AGCGGCTACAACAGCTGCACCAGCTGCAGCAGCTGCAGCACCTGCAGCAGCTGCAGCACCTGCAACAGATGCTGAGCCTGCAACAGCTGCAGCAGCTGCAGCACCTGAAGCACCTGCAGCACCAACAGCAGCAGGGGCGACGGGAACACAAGCTGGAGCTGCAGCAAGAAAGAGAGAAACAGCAGCAACTCCGCAGCGGGGTACTCGTGGTACGCGTTCCAAGGCAGCAGGTGCTGCTGCAGCAGCAACAGCAAAAGCCAGCACAGGGAGCAGCACCAACAGTAGCAGCAACAACACTAGCAGTAGCAGCAACAACAGCGGTAGCAGCAGCAACAACAGTAGCAGCAACAGCAGTAGCACAGGCGCAAACAACAGTGGCTGCTTGATAAAGCGACGCAGAGGGCAACCAGGCAGCAGCAGCAGCAGCAGCAGCAACGCGCCTCAACCTTCTGCTGCCTCCGGAGGGGCAGCAGCAGCAGCAGCAGGAGACAGCAGCAACAGAGACGGGACCCGCCGGGGGCGGGGAACAGTTCCCACGAGGGTTGCACCAGATGCTGCTGCATTGGCAGCAGCAGAGCGGCTGCTGCTGCAGCGCAGCGGCTACAGCAGCAGCAGCAACACCAGCCACACTGCAGCAATCGCCGGACTGACGCCGATGCTGCAGCTGCANGCTACAGCAGCAGCAGCAACACCAGCCACACTGCAGCAATCGCCGGACTGACGCCGATGCTGCAGCTGCAAGAGCTGATGCTGCAGCAGCAACGGGGCGGTTTGTTCGGGGACATGCTGCCTTGGGGCCATAGATTCAGCAGCAGCAGCAGCAGCAGCAGCAACACCTTTGCCGTAGACTGCAGGGCCCCCCTGTCACGGGTAGAGACAGAAGTGAGACGCTCTGTGCAGGCAGCTGAGCGTCCACCGTTGCAGCAGCTGCAGCAGCTGCAGCAGCTGCAGCAGCTGCAGCAGCAGTCACAACAGCAAATGGAGGAGTTTGCGCGAGAGTCTCAGGCAGAAGGGGGCCTGCAACAGCAGGAGCAGCTGCTGCAGCAGCATCTACAGCAGCAGCAACAGCAGCAGCAGGAAGATGAGGAGCAAGAGGAACTGCCGCCGCAGCAGCAGCAAGAACCCAGCAGCAGCAGCACACGGACAGGGGAACGCTCTCGGCAGCGGGGGTGGCGGGGTGCGCGGACATCAGCAGAGGGTGAGGCTGCTGCAGAGCAGCAGCAGGAGCAGCAGGAGCAGCAGCAACTGCAGCAGCAGCAGCGTCAGCAGCGTCGGGGGCATGCGCGACAGCACCACCAGCAGCAGCAGCAGCAGCAGCCAGAGGAGCACGATGCGGATTCCTTGGATAGCAGCGACTCGATGGATGTAGACAGCCACATAAAGACAGGTAACACCTTCTTGCTGCAGCTGCTGCTGCTGCTGCTTCTATTGTTGCTGCTCATAAGACATACCAGCAGCAGGAACAGCAGCACCAGGACGGGTTGTACTATCCCGCCATATAAATATATATATATATATATATATATATATATATATATATATATATATATATATATATA
>NW_013570818.1:4615-4712 GCF_000499745.2 Eimeria mitis | reverse complement strand
ACTAAAACATAGTGTAAAGTGTGATGCATGTATTCTTATGTGTGTAGGGAGGCCCTCTGGAGACGACGATCCCGAGTATAGCGACGAGGAGATTCTG
>NW_013570818.1:2035-4515 GCF_000499745.2 Eimeria mitis | reverse complement strand
CTAAAACATAGTGTAAAGTGTGATGTATGTATTCTTATGTGTGTAGGGAGGCCCTCTGGAGACGACGATCCCGAGTATAGCGACGAGGAGATTCTGAGCAGCAGCAGCGGCAGCAGCAGCAGCAGCGAGGGGGAGAATGCGGTGATATTTGAGGGAGAAGAGCTAGGAGACAGCGACAGCAGCAGCAACAGCAACAGCAGCTGCAACAGCAGCCCCAGCGAGGGGAGCAGCGACGACGAGGCAGCAACAGGCCCTGAGAGAGAAGGGCAGGAGGAGCCGCTGCAGCGCGAAGGTGCTGCAGCAGAAGCGGCAGCAGCAGCTCCTGCTGCTGCTACCACTGCTGCAGCAGAAACAGTCCAAGCAGATGCAGCAACTCCTTCGCGTGCTACGCCTGTACGACAGCGTGCTGCTGCGGAGCAGCAGCAAGAGGCAGCTCCCGGTGCAGCTGCAGGTTCCCCGGATCCCAGCAGCAGCAGCAGCAGCAGCAGCAGCAGTTGCAGTAGGAATAACCCTGCAGCCTTGGGTGCTATCCAGCTGTACGTACACTCCGTGCCTGTGCCGCCTCATATGCCTGTAATGGAGGCGCTTAATCTGTATGGGGGTTGTGTGGCTCTCGGCAAGCGCAGCAGCAGCAGCAGCAGCAGCAGCTGGCGTGACAGCAGCAGGACGAGCGGGTGGTTCACTCCAGCTAGTGGGGCGGCTTACCGCAGACTGCAGCAGATGCTGCAGGGAGGAAGCAGCACCTTTGAGATGCTGCTGTCTACGGCGTTGTTGGCTGATCTCTTCCCCAGCAGCAGCAGCGGCAGCAGCAGCAACAGCAGCACAGCGAGGCAGCGCGGAGAGGTAGATGCACTGCCGGCATTCCTCGATTCTAGGAGACCTCTTTCTGTTGCTGCTGCTGCTGCTGATGCAACGCCACAAACAACAGGCGCTGACCCTCCTGCTGCTGCTTCTGCTCCCGCGACAAGCAGCACGGGAAGTAGAAGGCAGAGCAGCAGCAGCAGCAGCAGCAGCAGCAGCAGCGGGGAGATGCTGCAGGTGGATCTCAGTGGGAGATTCTGCATCATGGCTGAAGAGTGTGGTGCAGCAGCAGCACCAACTGCAGCAGCAGCAGCAGCAGCAGAAACAGCAGCTCAGGGGAAGTCCCTTTGGGACAAGGCCCACACCATTGACTACTTAGTACTTCCAGCCTCACCAAGGACGCGCGACAGCAGCAGCAGCAGCAGCAGCAGCAGCAGCAGCAGCAACAGCAGCAGCAGCGGCAACGAGCTGCCCACTTCTGAGGGTCTTCGGCTGGGCCGGGATACACCGCTTGTCACCTCTCTTGTGCATCCTGCTTTGGGTGCCGAGCGGCTGCTGCAGCAGCTGCAGCAGGAGCNCCGCTTGTCACCTCTCTTGTGCATCCTGCTTTGGGTGCCGAGCGGCTGCTGCAGCAGCTGCAGCAGGAGCAGCAGCAGCAGAAGCGTGGTGTTGCTGCAACGTGCTGCGAGTCAAAAGAGCTGCACAAGCAGGAGCAGCAGCAGCAGCAGCAGGAGCAGCAGCAGCAGCGACAGCAGCAAGTGTTGGAGGATCTGGCTGGGTGGTGTGTGTCTCGTACCCAGATAGAAACATCTGCAACAGCAGCATATCTACAGGGGGACTGCAGCAACTGGCATCGTCTTGACTTGCTGCTGCATGCAGCCACAGATGAAGCTGCTCCTCTCTTCTACGCACTTCCTTCAGCAGGTGTGAGTGTTACGCGGCGCAGCAGCAGCAGCAGCAGCAGCAGCAGCAGCAGCAGCAGGGGTGAGCAGACTCATGCTGCTGCTGCAGCTAAGGGGGAAGCAGCAAGGCCTGTAATTCCTGCTCCTGCTGCTGTACCTGCAGCAGCAGATGGGGACTTGCTGCTGCCGAANCAGCAAGGCCTGTAATTCCTGCTCCTGCTGCTGTACCTGCAGCAGCAGATGGGGACTTGCTGCTGCCGAACGTGTTTGAAGATGCAGCAGCAGCAGCATCACCTTTTGTGGTTTTGTTGCTGTATGTGCACAACCTGCTGCAGCAGCTGCCGCGGCTGTATGCATATGCTTCTATCTCCAGCAGCAGCAATGGCAACGACTCAGACCCAGCAGCAGCAGATGCAGCAACTCTATGCCGAGCTGCTGCTTCTTCACGGGGTTTGTGTGAGCATCCTCTGGGTCTGTGCAACAGCAATGGAGGTGAAGCAGCAGGAGCAGCAGCAGCAGCAGCAGCAGCAGCAGTAGATATTTCTTGCTGGAGTAGCGTATCAACAAAAGCTGGGGCTGTCTTGGCTGACCCCGTTGCTGCTGTGACGTGCCACGGCAGAACACCTTTCTGGTTGAGGCGTTTGGTGTTTGCCTGCCCCTTCCTTTTCCCGCTGCAGCTGAGGCTGCTGCTGCTGCTGCAGCAGCAACTCGGAGTTATGCGGGGCCAGTTTATCTACAAAGTTCGCCTGAAAGAAGCAGCAGAACTGCTGCTGGGTC
>NW_013570818.1:849-1935 GCF_000499745.2 Eimeria mitis | reverse complement strand
CTGCTGCAGGTGCAAGGAGGAGCATCAGGAGGAAGCAGCAGCAGACGAGAGCAAGAAATACTGGCGGACCTGGAAGGCGTACGCTCCCCGCAGCAGCAGCAGCCGCTGCAGCAGTCCCTGCAGCAGCTCTAGCAGCAGCTCTAGCAGCAGTGCTAGCAGCAGCAGCAAGCCGACTGAGTGCACATGCTATACCACCCAAGACTTCAGTAATTTTGTGTTGTTTAGGGTTTAGGGTTTAGGGTTTAGGGTTTAGGGTTTAGGGTTTTGCTTGCACTGTCTTCTCAGGGAGCATCGCTGCCTCGTACAAAAGTGAAGATGCCCCGCTCTCACCTGGTGGAGAGTGCGGCGAAGGTAAGCACCGAGACCTCTCCCTGCCCTCACGTTTGTTTGTTTCTTTCTTTCTTTCTTCTTTTTACTGTTTGTTTTATGTTTATGTTTAGGTTTAGGTTTGTGGCTTTCATCTGCATTTGTTTGTGGTCGTCATCTGTTTGCTGCTGCTGCTGCTGCTGCTGCTGCTGCTGCTGCTGCTGCAGGTAATGGACCATCTGCTGGCGAACAGCCGCAGCAGTGAGGAGCAGCCCGTTCTAGAGGTGGAGTTTGCTGGCGAAGAGGGAGTGGGCCAGGGGCCAACGAACGAATTTTATGCAGAGGTGGGTGCTGAATGTTTTAGTTTTTATTTATTTATTCTTTTTTGTTTTGTCTTTGGTTTGGGGTTGAGTGTATAGGAATAGACTGTCGTCGTTCTCTGTAGATAGCAGTTAGGTCCAGTGGCTGTTGATTGCTGCAGTCGTTCTTGCTGCTGCTGCTGCTGCTGCTGCTGCTGCTGCTGCTGCTGCTGCTGCTGCTGCTGCTGCTGCTGCTGCTGGTGGGGTGCTTGAGGCGCTGCTGTCGTGGAAGGACCCCGAGTTGTTTTTGAACTGCAGCAGCGGGGGAGGGTTATTCCCTCGCGCGTACTTGACGGACATATCTCTGGTCCCAGTAGAAATGCTGCGGCGCCCGCGAGCTTCTCCTCTTGTGCAGCAGCAGCAGCAAGTGGCAAGCTGGAGCGCCAGTTGTTCAGCCACTTCCGCCTGCTAGGACAGCTAG
>NW_013570818.1:0-780 GCF_000499745.2 Eimeria mitis | reverse complement strand
ACCCCCTGAAGCAGCTGCAGCAGCGGGAGCAACTGCAGCAGCAGCAGCAGCAGCAGCAGCAGCAAGTGGCAAGCTGGAGCGCCAGTTGTTCAGCCACTTCCGCCTGCTAGGACAGCTAGCAGCAAAGGCGCTTGTCGATGGACGCAGCAGCACAACAGACACGGGGCTGCATGCGCTCTTCTGGGAGGCAGTTGCTCGTCCCTGGCTACACCAGGAAAGGCTGAAGCCCTGCAACTGCATGGATGCAGCAGCAAAAACAGAAGCAAATGCGGAGACAGCAGGAGCAGCAACAGCAGCCGGGCTGCGGTTGGGTGTGTGCAGCTGCGGATGCACAGCTGCTGCTGTTGCTGCTGTTGCTGCAGTTGATGGGGCCATGGGAAGGTCTCTGCAGCAAATGCTGCAGCACCGAGCAAGTGGAAATGAAGTGAAGGATTTGTGTTGTTCCTTCGTTGTACCGCGTGAGTTGCACTCTCCCGCTAGCTGAGGTGTATAGACACCCGGGCCCTTCGCTATAGACTGAAGGCAGCCAAACGTAGCCGTTTGGTTTATCTAGATAGTTTATAAGCAGCTGCGTTAAGTACACACATACAGCGGATGCATAGGGAGAGAGGAAAGGAGATTACTCGTGTAGAGAAATCCTTCAGCTTAGTTGAGGTTGAGCTGTTGCTGCAGTAGCTGCTGTAGCTGCTAATGCTTGCTGCTGTTGCTGCTGCTGCTGCTGCTGCTGCTGCTGCTGGTGCTGCAGATGATGGGGGAGGAGCGCTTGTTGAAGGCGGTGAA
>NW_013570817.1:7482-7691 GCF_000499745.2 Eimeria mitis | reverse complement strand
AAACCACAAACCACAAACCCTAAACCCTAAACCCTAAACCCTAAAACCTAAATTTTCTTTTTTTTTTTTTGTTTGTTTGTTTGTTTTCACTTGCTAACACACAAACCACAAACCCTAAACCCCAAACCCTAAACGTTTTTTTCTTCTTTTTCTGCTATTTCTTTGTCTGTCTCCACTTGCTAACACATAAACCACAAACCACAAACCCT
>NW_013570817.1:7127-7348 GCF_000499745.2 Eimeria mitis | reverse complement strand
AAATTTTTTTTTTTTTTTTTTTTTTTTTGGTTGTTTCCACTTGCTAACACAAACCACAAACCCTAAACCCTAAACTTTTTTTTCTTCTTTTTCTGCTATTTCTTTGTCTGTCTCCACTTGCTAACACAAACCACAAACCACAAACCCTAAACCCTAAAACAATGAAATGAAACCCCATAGCCGCCATATCATAACCTGTATCCCCTGTTCTCTCCCGCCGC
>NW_013570817.1:3835-5352 GCF_000499745.2 Eimeria mitis | reverse complement strand
ATAAACCGTATACCTACACACAAACCCTAAACCCTAAACCCTAAACCCTAAACCCTAAATTCTCCCCTCCTTAAACCCTAAACCCTAACCCTAGCCCCACAGACCACATCTCCTACCCGTATAAACCCTCCCCCGCCGTAAACCCCAAACCCTAAACCCTAAACCCTTAAACCCCAAACCCTAAACCCTAAACCCTAAACCCTAAACCCTAAACCCTAAACCCTAAACCCTAAACCCCAAACCCCAAACCCCAAACCCTAAACCCCAAACCCTAAACCCTAAACCCTAAACCCTAAACCCTACTTCTCCTGTATTAGCAACAGAGTCTGCATAATGTAGTATTTGTTCATCTAGTATTTGTGTTTCATTTATAATAAAAAGGGTTTGCGTTCCTTTCGATAAACCCGCAGCTAGCATTACGTTTTTTAATTCTTCTCGGAATTTATTTAGTGCTGCGCTGCTGCGGTTGCTGCTGCTGCTGCTGCTGCTGCTGTCGTTGCTGCTGCTGCTGCTGTTTGCGGATGTTTCTATGCCCCCAACACCGCTGCTGCTGCTGCTGCTGCTGCTGCTGCTGCTGCTGCTGCTCTGCTGCTGCGATCGAAGCCAACTGTCTCCTGTCTCCTTCATGCTATCGGCGTTACATTCAAATTCTTTCTGCAGCAGCAAACGCATGCAGTTGCTGCTGCTGCTGTTGCTGCTGTTGCTGCTGCTGCTGCTGCAGCAGATGTGTTGCTTTCGTTCTTTTATTTATTTGTATTTGTGTTGTGTTTATTTCTGTCTCTTTTTTGTTTTTTTTTGTTTTTTGTTTGACGCTTTTACTTCTGTCTCTCTACTTGTATTTGTCTGCTGCTGCTGCTGCTGCTGCTGCTGCTACAGCAGGAATAGCAGCAGCAACAGCAGCAGCAGCAACTGCTGCTGCTGCTGCTGCTGCTGCTGCTGCTATCCCTGCTCTAGCAGCAGATACATGCATGCATACATGCATGCACATCTATCTATACATTGATACATATGCATGCATGCATGCATGTATGTGGGTATTTAGGGTTTAGGGTTTAGGGTTTAGTGTTCACTGTTTAGGGTGTACCATTGCATGCATGCATGCGTGCATGCATGCATGCATGCATGCATACAGACGCATACATGCATGCAACCAAATGCATGCATGCATGCAGCCACATACATGCATGCATGCATGCATGCATGCATGCAGCTACATGCATGCATGCATGCATGCATGCAGCCACATGCATACAGCCAAATACATGCATACAGCCACATACATGCATACAGCCACATACATGCATGCATGCATGCACCCACATGCATGCATGCATGCATGCATGCATGCATGCATGCATGCATGCATGAGCGTACATACCAGAGCAAATCCGCGCATGCATGCAGCGATTCTGGCTGAAGTTTGTTTGCCGGTGGCGCCGACCCCCAAAAGTATGAGATTTCCTTTATTGAATTTAATGTGTCTACAAATAGCAACAATTCTTTCTGCTGCTTCAGGG
>NW_013570817.1:2708-3215 GCF_000499745.2 Eimeria mitis | reverse complement strand
CTTCTGTATCCATCAATCTATCCCCAAATGTACGCTTACATTCATGCATCCATAACCTAAACCACAAACCCTAAACCCTAAACCCTAAACCCTAAACCCTAAACCCTAAACCCTAAACCCTAAAATATGGTGTTTCAGTAAAACACCATTCTTTATAGCTTTTTCTGAATATTCAATTGCTCGAGACTTTAATACCTTAACAACCCCCCCCAAACCCTAAACCCTAAACCCTAAACCCTAAACCCTAAACCCTAAACCCTAATTTTACCTGACGAATGCATTTCTTGGTGCTATTGCATCTGCATCTGCTGCCGTCAAACCCTCAAACAAATTTTTTAAATTTCTGAAATTAAATAAATAAATAGGGCGCGAGGGAGTTGGCATCAGAGTTGTTTTCACCTGTCTATACACCTCTGCAAACCCTCGCAAACCCTAAACCCTAAACCCTAAACCCTAAACCCTAAAATTCAAATCTTTAGACATATACACACATTACACTCCAACAAC
>NW_013570817.1:1654-2608 GCF_000499745.2 Eimeria mitis | reverse complement strand
TCACCTGTCTATACACCTCTGCAAACCCTCGCAAACCCTAAACCCTAAACCCTAAACCCTAAACCCTAAACCCTAAACCCTAATATTCAAATCTTTAGACATATACACACATTACACTCCAACAGTTCAAGACATGGTTAAGGCTGATATCTACATATTAACTTCTAGGGTTTAGGGTTTAGGGTTTAGGGTTTAGGGTTTAGGGTCTTGCCTAGGCTAGCATCGACGATGGCCTTGGCCTGAACGCGGAGCTCCTGCTTCGCTCCCTGAAGAAATTCTAAACCCTAAACCCTAAACCCTAAACCCTAAACCCTAGTGCTTGAGCCCTCAAGTTGAAACCCTTAATCCTAAACCCTAAACCCTAAACCCCTAATTCCAACCGCGTTTGTGCTGTAGGGTTTATCAGAGTTTACGAGGGTTTGCAGGAGAGAGTTTAGGGTTTAGGGTTAAGGGGGCTTAAGAGGGCTTAAGAGGGCGTTTGAGGGTTTAAGAGGGTTTACGAGGGTTTGCAAGGGTTTACATGTTTTAGGGTTTATGATACATGAAAAGTGCGTTTCAAGCAGGGTTTACGAGGGTTTAGGGTTTATGAGGGTTTAGGGTGTACGATGCGAGCGAAATGTGTTTCTAGGAGGGTTGGACGATATTGAGTTTATGAAGGTTCCGAGGTGTACAAAATGCGTTTCAAGCAGGGTTTACGAGGGTTTAGGGTCTACGAGGGTTTACGAGGGTTTAAGGTTTAGGGTTTACGATGCGAGCGAAGTGTGTTTCTAGGAGGGTTTGAAAGATATTGAGTTTATGAAGCGTAAGAGACGTACGAAGTGCGTTTCAAGCAGGGTTTACGAGGGTCTAGGGTTTACGAGGGTTTACGAGGGTTTAGGGTTTATGAGGGTTTAGGGTTTACGATGCGAGCGAAGTGTGTTTCTAGGAGGGTTTGAAAGATATTGAGTTTATGAA
>NW_013570817.1:514-1554 GCF_000499745.2 Eimeria mitis | reverse complement strand
GTTTAGGGTTTAGGGTTTAGGGTTTAGGGTTTAGGGTCTTGCCTAGGCTAGCATCGACGATGGCCTTGGCTTGAACGCGGAGCTCCTGCTTCGCTCCCTGAAGAAATTCTAAACCCTAAACCCTAAACCCTAAACCCTAGTGCTTGAGCCCTCAAGTTGAAACCCTTAATCCTAAACCCTAAACCCTAAACCCCTAATTCCAACCGCGTTTGTGTTTTAGGGTTTATCAGAGTTTACGAGGGTTTGCAGGAGAGGGTTTAGGGTTTAGGGTTAAGAGGGCTTAAGAGGGCGTTTGAGGGTTTATGAGGGTTTACGAGGGTTTGCAAGGGTTTACAGGTTTTAGGGTTTACGATAGGTGAGAAATGCATTTCAAGTAGGGTGTACGGGGGTTTAGGGTTTACGAGGGTTTAGGGTTTGGTGTTTACGGTTCAAGATATTTACGAACTGCGTTTCAAGCAGGCTTTACGAGGGCTTAGGGTTTATGAGGGTTTAGGGTTTAGGGTTTACGATGCGAGCGAAGTGTGTTTCTAGGAGGGTTTGAAAGATATCGAGTTTATGACGGTTCCGAGGTGTACAAAGTGCGTTTGAAGCAGGGTTTACGAGGGTTTAGGGTTTACGAGGGTTTACGAGGGTTTAGGGTTTATAAGGGTTTAGGGTTTAGGGTTTACGATGCGAGCGAAGTGTGTTTCTAGGAGGGTTTGAAAGATATTGAGAGAAGAAATTTCATCTATCTCCTCAACCAAAACCCCCTGAAGGTGCCTAGACACCCGGGGAGAGAGAGGGGGCCTCCCAGCAGCAGCCCCAGCAACAGAAAGAATAAATAAAACTCTTTCTATCTCTTTCCAGTGCATGCGCTTCATATCATAAAAACCCTAAACATACATCTCACACAAACCCTAAACCCTAAACCCTAAACCCTAAACCCTAAATAAAACCCTTTCTATCTCTTTCCAGTGCATGCGCTTCATATCATAGAAACCCTAAACATACATCTCACACAAACCCTCATAAACCCTAAACCCTAAACCCTAAATAAAACT
>NW_013570817.1:146-414 GCF_000499745.2 Eimeria mitis | reverse complement strand
TAAACCCTAAACCCTAAACCCTAAATAAAACCCTTTCTATCTCTTTCCAATGCATGCGCTTCATATCATAGAAACCCTAAACAAACATCTCACACAAACCCTAATAAACCCTAAACCCTAGACACTTTCTATCTCTTTCCAATGCATGCGCTTCATATCATAGAAACCCTAAACATACATCTCACACAAACCCTCATAAACCCTAAACCCTAAACCCTTTCTATCTCTTTCCAATGCATGCGCTTCATATCATAAAAACCCTAAACAA
>NW_013570817.1:0-122 GCF_000499745.2 Eimeria mitis | reverse complement strand
CATAAAAACCCTAAACATACATCTCACACAAACCCTAATAAACCCTAAACCTTTTTTTTTTTTTTTTTTTCCCTTTCTATCTCTTTCCAATGCATGCGCTTCATATCATAAAAACCCTAAAC
>NW_013576953.1:4698-4994 GCF_000499745.2 Eimeria mitis | reverse complement strand
AAAAAAAAAAAAAAAAAAAAAAAAAAAAAAAAAAAAAAAAAAAAAAAAAAAAAAAAAAAAAAAAAAAGTGGAAATTTCTTTCTACATGATAACGAGGGTTTAGGGTTTAGGGTTTAGTGTTTAGGGTTTAGGGTTTGGAGTGTGTATCAGGGAGCAGATACCCCCGAAGAAGAAAATAAAAAAAAAGAATGTTCATTGACTCCTCTCTCGGAGACAGAGCGCCAGCGGCTGCTAGCAATTGTTTTGCAGCAGCAGGAGAAAGCAGAGGTTAACACACCCACATATATACACACAAC
>NW_013576953.1:0-2500 GCF_000499745.2 Eimeria mitis | reverse complement strand
GTTGATGCAGGTTTCTACACACGCGTGGAGTGTATAGGCAGCTCACCACCAACAAACCAGCACCAAGAAACACCGAATTTCAACAAAAAAAGTAAAAAATAAATCAAAAAAAAGTTGTTTTTCAATTATATTTAAAAATTTTAAATATATTTCGAGGAAATTCAATGAATTTGTTCTCTATAGCTCGCGCTTTCTATGGGGTCGATGATGGAAAGCTGAATGAGAGGATACAGGAACCGCGAGAAAGCAGAGTATTCTGGTGAATATTTTTAATTTTTTTTTTGTAATTTGAGTTATTTATGTTTAATTCTTTGATTAGGAAAGAGGATTCCAAAGAAAAAGAGGAAAACAAGACACGAACGACCAGCTCGATATAAACCATCACTACCTAAGCCCCATGCATTGAACAGACCCGAAACATGAACTTGAATCAGAGAATACACAGCAAGCCATACAACAGAAACCTCTACTTTTCACCGATCATATAAACTCAGTTGACGTTCTTTTTTATTTTTCTTTTGAAAGGCTTCAAACTGCTTTTTTCCATACAGACTTGGTGTCCGGTATGCGGAACCCTAAACCCTAAACCCTAAACCCTAAACCCTCAACACCCATACGCGGTGAAGGGTGAGCGGAGGAGCGGCCTTTGTTTGCAGTTTGCTTTTCTTTTTTTGTGTTTGGTGTTTGTTTTTACTGTTTATAGAGGCTTGAATGTGCCTCTATCCTTTTATTTGCTTCATTTGTTTTTTTAAATACAACAACTCAGCTGGCTTTCTTGGCTTCGCTTGGCGCGCTCGACGATGCCTATAGGTCCATCAGCAACAGGTGCTGTTGGGGGTTTCAGTATTGGAGAAAAAGATGAGGTTTCTTACACATATTCAGGTGTACATACACCCCAAGACACGCCAGCTCCATCACCACTACGCCACGACACGGTCACTTCTGAGTCAAGTTTGTCGTCAGCTGGGATCGACTTGGGGATCGATCCCGAGTATGAGTTGGGGATATATCGCTCGGCCTCCTCCCCCCTGTTGCACAGCAGCAACCCCCCCCATCGTTCTTTTTTTGCTGCTAGACGTTTTGGGGGGGTAGGGGGCCCCCTGGGGGCCCCCGTGATTGCTTTGGTTTCACTGCTGTTAATATACGGAGCAATGCGAGCTACGCAGTACAAAAAGAAGCAGCAAGCAGCAGGCATGCAGCAGATAGCTGAGGATACACCTGAACAGCAACACCAGAAAGAAGAGAAAGAAACAAATGATGCTGCAGCAGCAGCATCATCATCATCAGCAGCAGCAGCAGCAGCAGACAAACCAGAAGCAGCAGCAGGTACTGCTCCAGCAGCAGAAGACCCAAAGACAGAGGAACCACCACCACCACCACCACCACCACCAGCAGAAGAAGCAGCAGCAGCAGCAGCAGCAGCAGATGATGATGCGTTCCCGCTGCCGCCTTTTGTTTCTCTGGATCCCCCTGATGAGAGTTTATATAGTGCATTTATGGCGGAGTTTGTTGATGGTGGTTTTGATAGTTTTTATAAAGAATGTAGAAAACTAGGGTTTATGGGGGGAGAGGAGACAGCAGCAAAAAAGTTTTTTCGGTTTGCTTCTTCTTGTTCTTCTTTTTATAAATATATTCAACAAAACCCTAAAAATGAAACAGAAAGGAGACAAAGAGATTGGGACTTATTCCGCATGCATTTGTCTTTATTAGATAAAGCAGAACTACAAGACCTCACCCGCCTCTCTTCTCTCTCTATACACGATGCAAAACTCATAAACCAACAGCAGCAGCAGCAGCAGCAGCAGCAGCAGCAGCAGCAGCACCAAAACCAGCAGCAGCAGGAGCAGCAGGAGCAGCAGCCGCACCAAAACCAGCAGCAGCAGCAGGAGCAGCAGCAGCAGCAGGAGCAGCAGCAGCAGCAGCAGCAGCAAGAAGAGGAAGAAGAATACAGCCGACGAAATATATGGATAGAGGTAAATGAGCGTTTAATAGAATTAGCGCGTTTACGTTTAGAGGCAGCAACAGATTGGTTAATATATCACAAAGAGGTGAGCATACACCCCAATAAAAAAGAAGAAATATATAATATAATTATAAATATGTTGCATGCACAACAAGTACATTATGCTAGAGTTTTAAATAGACTACAAAAAAAAGGAGCGAGGGCTTCTTCTTTATCACAAAACTATAAAGGAGACCCAAAAATAAATTATATTAAATATGCACAGATGCTGCCGGGAGAAGATGATTGGTTAGCTAAACTTATACATTAATTTATTTATTTATATTTATTTATTTATTTATTTATTTATCTATATTTATATATATTTATGTTTATATATTCTTCTTTATCATAAAACTATAAAGGAGACCCAAAAATAAATTATATTAAATATGCACAGATGCTGCCGGGAGAAGAAGATGATTGGATTGCTAAACTTATACATTAACTTTTATATATATATATATATATATATATATATATTTATATATATATATA
>NW_013570816.1:6195-7895 GCF_000499745.2 Eimeria mitis | reverse complement strand
CCCATGCTGCTGTACACCGCCACCAGACCTGCCACCGTATTTAGCACTGCAGGGCGCCTGTTGCTAGTCTACCTTTCTCCCAGTGGGGAACCCTCCACCCATCCTTCCGCAATGAGCGAGCTGGCAGCGAATGAGTCGTCCCATCACTCCGTACCAGATAAAGCCGTGAGCCGGTATCTCGTCATCTCGGAGCAGGAACAGACACCAATGGAGAGATGAACAACATAAGCCTGAGAAGGATAAGCCTCCGAAAAGAGTGGGAGCGTTCTCTTGCCAAGTGAATGTCGTTCCCTTACTAGTAAATTTACGTCAAAAATTCCATTGACGGCGGCCAAACATGCTCCCGCAGGCGCATGAAAACAGACTGGTCACGACTGGCCATTCAGCGTGATATGTACGAGCCGCACACCAAACTGCTGAAGTCTGGAGATCATGGAATACCAGACGGCTACCGCATTCAGCTCCAGAGCACGTTAACACCATGCATAAAGACGCACATCCTAAAGGACGCGAGAGGGTCGGGGGAAAGCAGATCACTTGAAGAATGGAGTGGCCCCATTAACTAATAGAAGAAACAGAACTCAAATCTGTCCTCTCTGCGCGTGCAAGCATCAGCGGTGTCCCACGTACAACGATAGACTTGGATAGGGAGCACACTGCTGGAGCACGAGACCGCCATCCCCCCCAACCCTTACAGCGGATATTGTTGTGGCGTCCACTTTCCCACGGTGGTATTCAACCCCAAAACCACATACCTTTCTGTGCCGATACGTGGCATACTCCTCCATCGTTAATGTTCTTAGTAGCCACGCTCTCTTCCATAAACGTGCTGGCGCCACTGATGTTTCTTAGTTTGGTTCAAGCTAGCATCACACCTGTCTTGCTCTGCTACAGTGTCAACACCACTGCCACTGGCTCCGGCATCCGGCCCGAAACACCGCTAATCCGCCTTATGCGACAGACGTGGAAAGTTGGAAATTGTGCAGCTCGGAGAATTCCCAGTCAATAGTAACCTCGAAGCCAAGTACAATAATGTTATGCTGCAGTTCCATGTGCCGCTATAGTGATTAGGACAGTCGGATGCGCAGAGCCGCGCAGAACGCCGCAAGCCGTGCATTTGGAGTTTTCACGTTGGGTTCTCTTCTGAAATAACACGTCCGCTACGATATAACATGTAGTGTTACTTGGACTTCATGAAACAGCGAGTTTTCCACCTCCCTGCTGTCGAATTTTTGCACGTGCCCCGCAACAAGGGTGGCTGCTACTTACGGAGCAAAGGTTGTGTCCGCCAGTTGCCAGTCTTCGCGCCGCTACAGCATTGTATCCACCCGCGTGTGATGTTAGTGTCTTGAAGCAACGTGTGACAGCGAAAAGAATAGCCAACATAGCTACCAGAGCAGGCACAATGGCGAAGGCCGGCGAGGGACGCCGGCGTTCACCAATCCATGTGGGAATATGTGCTTCCTCTAATGAATATGCAGGCTCCAAAGAAACGCCATCAGGGATGAGCATCGGTCCGCATCGTTCCGAGTCATGAGAGCCTGTCATTCCAGCCTCAGCTGCCGCCAACAGCCAAGCAATGGAGAGAAACACGGCATATCGGTACATTTTTATAGGAATGTATGGAGGCTGGATACATATACGTCAGTTAATGAATGCGCAAGTAAAATGTTTGTTTGAGTGACATGCTTGAGCAGTAC
>NW_013570816.1:4700-6095 GCF_000499745.2 Eimeria mitis | reverse complement strand
TGAAATGATGTTGCAGACAAAGCTTGAACCTCTTAGACATGCCACCTACAACACTTGAAAGGGATTAAGTCTCATTCAGATGGAGCAAAGTTGATGCGTGGGGGGCGAGTTAGACATTGCGTTCCCCCTAGATGTGGAAAAGCACCCATTAGTTTGCTGACTCTCTACCCGTGTAGATACTGTTCAGCTCGTAACATAATTTGGGTGAAAGTACCCCTACGGCCCTTATGGTAGCATTCGACTGTGGACCAGCGTAGGCGCCGGGCACCTTGTGACCAAGTGGCCGACCACACTTTCGCTAGTGTACACGGGGGCTCGTGCTTGATATGGAGGTAGTGCTAGCTTTAATTGTATTATTCTTAGATGCATTTTGGTAACAGTGAGCCATGTGGAGGTGACCGCTAGGTTAGAGTGCAGCTTGTCCTCCATGCACTTTTACAACCAAGGGCCGATCAGCCTCGAGACCCCACAAAAGCAAGGGGCAGTTACAGTGAACTTGAACGGGACCTTTTCGGAACTAACGCATATTGGCTATATATGCATAGCCGGTTCTTCTGGCAAAGTTTCCCCCGTAGGGACCTAGGATCCCGGCCTGTTGCATGGTGATTTGGCGAGTCACACGACCGAGACGCCGGTCAAGTGGCCCCTGGCTGAGCAACAAAGCTCAAGCTCGGAGACTGCGGGCCCGCTCCCGGCCTCAAACTGTAATAAAAGGCTTAGGGTTGAGGGTTTATGGGTTTATGGTTTATGGTTTAGGGTTTTAGGGTTTAGGGCGTCTTAAGGTTTCGGGTTCAGGGTTGACGGCCAAGCGTGTTCAGGGTTTTAGGGCTTCGGGCTTAGTGTTGAAGGTCGAGTGCTTAGTTTTTAGAGTTTTCTAGGGTTTAGGTTTTGGGGGTGTTTAGGGTCTAGGATGCAAGCTTTTAGGCTTTCGGTCTACTGTTAACGGGTCGGTTTGGCGTTTGTAGTTTACGGTTTACGGTACAGGCTAAACAATAAACCCTAAACGCCAGAACCCTAAAACACTAAGCCCGTAGTAACTACGCCTAAACCGTCAATCCTAGACTGTAAACACTAAATCCTAAACGTAAACCGTAAACCTAAACCCTCAAACGTTAAACCCTTCGAACTTTCATCCTACAGGATATCTGGGACGCATACTAAGCCCACCCTGTAGTTTACCATGCATCCCGCTGTGTAAACGGCTCCCTCCGCCAGTACTTCTATTCGCTTCAGTAGCACGCTGGGCTGTTTCTACGGTGAGTGCACTTGGCTACCCTGCCATGCTGTACGAAAGCGACGCACTACCTGGAGCGTTGCATGAGCTGCAATCTGGAAAAGGCCGCACGGCTGTCACGGCTACCGGCGCTTTCGGCCAGTGCCATCAACATGCTGTAA
>NW_013570816.1:3691-4560 GCF_000499745.2 Eimeria mitis | reverse complement strand
GCTCGCAGACGATAATACCTACTCTGGCACCTGATTCAGAGAAACCGCAACATTGACCTTGCGCAAGCCGCATGCGCTGCAATACCCGCGCAAGTTGACTGTCCCAGCTACCTGCGGCCGTTACAGCTGCCTGAAAAGCAGTAACAGTCGAGAGATGCACTAGACGCCTGTGGCCTGACTGTCCACGAATGTTCTCGCGGATTCCCAGAGTTTCAGCGTACCTCCTGGAGGTAGGTTAACTCCAAATACTTCAACGCATGTATGGTAAGTCCATTCTCCCGGCCGCACTAGTCGCCAACCACAGTGCTTGTGATGGTCATCCTCTTTTGAAGCGCTGATGACATCCGGAAAGCTGATTAAACTGACACGAAAAAATGCGAACTTCCAGCCTATTCTTTCCAAGACTGGTATAATTCTTGCTGGATTGGAGAGATTTGAAGAATGGAAAGAAGAAAAACACCGTAACAACTGTGGCAGCCAGGAGTGTAGTTGCTGTAGCAGGCGACCTCGTCCGTTTCCGTCGCTATCTCGGGGTAGAGTCCATCTGACCCAAGATGAAAAGTTCATTGTGTTGAAAACTGGATTCATATTTGGGGATAGAATCGACGGGTAAATTATCGTTGTCAGCCGCCTTCGCTGAAAGCTAGGTATAATATCTGCACTATCATTGCTAAGAACAGCCTGCTTTCATGTTTTCTTGCGTGGTCCACCAACTGTGCAAATGTCGCTCGCTAGTATTAAGGGAATTACGCCCTAGGGGGATGGAAATCAACAACATTTGTATATGAACACAATTTTTCGCCGCCATCGTTGTGTTGGGTTCTTAGCATTCTTTTCATCTCAGTGGTGCTTATATTGCAAGTCCATGA
>NW_013570816.1:0-3674 GCF_000499745.2 Eimeria mitis | reverse complement strand
CTGGTCTGATTGCAAGAAGAAAGCCGGCATACGTAAGCGATCCCGATCGTGATCAGATGAATCAACCACCCACACAGCGTGTATGGATTAGCTAAGAGCAATTTGAAGGTTACTTAGCTGCTGAAAAGCCTTGTTCGTCGACCCGCTGATGCAAGCCTGCCTAGAAACCTAAAGGGTGAATGCAGCTTTTGTACTCGCTAACAAGTACGGCAACTACAGAAAATGTGTTTCCTTTTCGCCAACGATGTTCACATACGACGGCCCAGATTCCAGCATCAAAGAGGCAACCTTGATTGCTTGCCTGACTGGCGGCTGAGTAGGGTTTTGCTACTAGACATCACCAGCGCTTTGAGCGAGCTGGCGAGTTTTTTTTACCGTTGCAAGAAGCGCTTACATGAAGAAAACACGGTTTAAGGCCTCGTAAATGACTAGGCAGCAACGTTTTACCTACACGTTCATAGCATTCTGTTCGACCCTATACGAAGATCATGCAGCTTTCCGCACCGGTATGAGTTTATTTACCGTCTATCATGAAACTAAGGGCGATATGTTCGGCGAAGCCTTCGACGATGAAGGCTTAGCAGCCAGTTAATGCAACTAAAAACTTACATTTCTGAGTATTTAAAACCCTTCCACCCACGACAAATACTTGCACGCGTTCTCTTCTGTTCAGCAGCACCGCACCGCCTGCATCTAGCGGTGCTGGAGCAACAACTGAATATTTCATAACACGACAGTCTTGGGGTCTTGAATAGCATGAATATCCCCTTCATGCCCTACTCTCCGTAGTAGCTGAAGCTGCAAATTTTTTTTTCATACTAATGCAATCATGAATTGAACGGCGCTCGTTAGTCATTCGCCTTCGTTTCAGTTACGTGCAGGCCGCGTACGTTTCATCACGGTATACAAGTGGTATTGCCATCTAGGAGATAGCTGCATAGTAGAGTTTATTTGTTCGTTGTTTACTTGAGGGCTCTGTGCTGATGCCTATAGCCGCTTCACTTCGTTCGCTTTCTCACGGATCGTACCCTCTACGTTTCACGAAGCTGTGCAGCTCTTATTCGGCATAGCTAGCTGCTATTGGGTTACTGCCTGTTCATTCTATTAATATGTTCTTCAGTGCAGCTACATAGTAGTGAAGGAACTAAGAATTTCAACTGCGTAGACGACTCCATACAACAGCAACAGCAGTCACGCTGGCTTGTCCCCATGACCCCAGCAAATACTTTGATTATCAGGACAACGGTATATAAAATAAATTAAATAAAAATGCAATTTAAACTGATGAAAAATTTCAAAGCTTTCCTTCGGTTGTCTCGCCCCTTCCCCCCCCAAATGTCCATCCATAGCTTTCTCAGAAGTTCAGATGCACTCCACAGCAGCTGCAACAGCAGTGCCATTAGGATTTGGCCTCAAATGAAGAGCAGCAGCAGCTCTGGGCGCAGCACCAGCTCTACCACTATCAACAGTAAGGCTGTAGAGCAGCTGGAGAGGCAGCAGCCGCATTACCATGTTCAGTTGCATGCGAATCGGCAAAAGAAGAGCGGAAATAAGAATATGAATGTTCCTCGTAGATGACTGCACAAAAGAAAGGCAGGGGTGATGAGGAGGATAAAGAGAAAAGAATACTCAAGCCTCCACCCCGGTCAGGCGCCTGTACACCTGATGCCCATGAGTTTCATCCAACANGAAAAGAATACTCAAGCCTCCACCCCGGTCAGGCGCCTGTACACCTGATGCCCATGAGTTTCATCCAACAGCAGCGTGTACTGCAGCAGCATCTTTTTGGCTGCTGCTGCAAGCTGCCTACACAACGGCCCACCGCTTCTTTTGCTGCTGCTGTTGTTGCACTGGTCGATGCTGCTGCCGATACCTTGCAGCAGCGGTAGAACCCGCATCAGCAGCGTACGTGTGTCGCTCTCTCCCGGCCGCAGCGCTGTTGTAGTTGCACTGATTTCATCTTCTAGCAGCTGAGCTGTTTCTGCTGCTGCTGCTTTATGCTCAGGCGTCGCAGTAGGAGCAGAAAAAGCGGGAAACGCGGGCGGGAACAACCACTGCTGCTGCTGCTGCTGCTGCTGTTTGTTTCTCTCCCGGAAGCGCCACAACAGCTTCCTTGCCAGCAAGCATGCAGCAGTTAGAAATACCCTCTCCTCCGTGTCAGCTATAAGGGGCCCCACAGCAGCATCCCCAACAAGAGCTGTTGTAATAGCAGCTTCTGGAGCCGCAGGTCGAGCCAGCAGCAGCAGCAGCGGCAGCTGCTGCCATATAGATGGGTTGGGGAAAGAGAAAGCCAACGCCTGCATAAGCCTCTGCTCTTCTAAGAAGCAGCTTTGTCGCTGACGCCAGTACTCCTTGATGCCTAGTGCTACGTATTCCCCTGCGAACTGCTGGTGCTGCTGCTGCTGCTTGAGCGGCTGCTGCTGCCTTCGACGCTCCTCCGCCGCCGCAGAGGCGTGGTGGCTGCAGAAACCTAAAGAAGCAATAACTCGCCTGAGATTAAAGTCTTCATCTGCTGCCTTTGCAGATAAAAAGAGAGAGGCAGAGAGGCTAGAAGAAACAGCTGAAGGGTCAATGTGAAAGAAAGAAGGCAAACTCATGTGAAAGGCTGCTGTTGCAGCTGCTGTTGTAGACGGTGCTGCCCCCACATCTGCTGCGGCGCGGGATAGCAGCAACGCCAGCTGCAGCCTAGCCTTGTCCCAAGCGGCTGTGCATACACCCCGAGGATACAGAAGAGGAGGCGGCGGGGGNGCTGCAGCCTAGCCTTGTCCCAAGCGGCTGTGCATACACCCCGAGGATACAGAAGAGGAGGCGGCGGGGGAGGCAGAGCCGGGGCCTCCTCCTCCTCTTCCTGTGCTTCCTGACCAGGAAGAAAGGGGCCGAACTGCACGTCCTTGTCTCCCATCTTCACAAACAAGATGCGCACGTATTGCTGCTGCTGCTGCTGCTGCTGCTGCTGCTACAGCTGCTGCTGCTGGTAATGCTGCTGCTGCTGGTAGTGCTGCTGCTGCACCACCCGCTGCTTTGCTCCTGCTGTAGCTATCAGTTTCGTCACCGATACATTGCCTTTTGTGTGCAGATGCCTAGAATTTTCAAGAGGCCAGCATTACAGAAGCATGTCGTCTTTTGGCTTGGGAGCTGTATATACACCTCTCCCCTAAGCCATCAGCAGGAACTCAGCAGGCGCTGCAGCAGGATCCCGGCCAAACATGCACGATCTAATGGCTCGGCTGGTGTATGTACAGAAGAGGAGAAGAGAAAAGCAAGTTTCGGTATCGTATTCTCTGCAGCGGTGAAGCTGTTTCGCGATGAAGCGGCGGAAAGCGCAGACTGTACCCCTCAATGGGGGGGAGGATAAAGACCCAAAAGTACTTTTAAATATAAAAAAAAACAAAAACAACAAAAACAAGTCCACTTGAAACGTAGCTGAGAGCAAACTCCCCAGTGAAACTCCTGGGGCCCCCGAGCTGTAGTGCGCAAGCACTGCGGTGAGCTTCAAATGAGGCGTCTAGAGGCCACTCTGCAGAAATAATGTAAATGATGTATTTTAATAAATAAAAAAAAATTAACTTATACAGCGAATATAGCATGCGTTCTAAGAATTCTCAGCATCCTCACTGGGTTTGGGGCTGGCTGTGTTGCTGACCCTCTGGCGGGGGCCCCGACCCCTAGGCGTT
>NW_013570815.1:7778-7846 GCF_000499745.2 Eimeria mitis | reverse complement strand
AGCTAGCTAGCTAACCATGTAGCTTTCTAGCTAGCTAGCTAGCTAGCTAGCCAGCTAGCTAGCTAGCT
>NW_013570815.1:6056-6502 GCF_000499745.2 Eimeria mitis | reverse complement strand
GCAGCAGCAGCAGCAGCAGCAGCAGCAGCAGCAGCAGCAGCAGCAGCAGCAGCAGTAGGAGATGCAGATGCAGCAGCAGGAGGGCAGATGCAGCAGCAACAACAATAGCAGCAGCAGCAGCAGCAACAACGGCAACAGCAGCAGATGCAGCAGCAACAACAGCTGCAACAGCAACAGCAGCAACAGCAGCAGCAGCAGCAGCAGCAGCAACAGCAGCAGCAGCAGCAGCAGCAGCAGCTTACCCGCCAGAAGTCCGAATCTTCTCCCGGGGTAATTCTTAAGATGGTATCAAGGAATACTGCAGCAACACACAAACCCTAAACCCTAAACCCTAAACCCTAAACCCTAAACCCTAAACCCTAAACCCTAAACCCTAGACTTTTAGGTGCCCCAACGATCGCTTAGAAGGTTCCGCCTTTTACTCTGTTTCTACCAGGGGGTTTATT
>NW_013570815.1:5587-5796 GCF_000499745.2 Eimeria mitis | reverse complement strand
ACCCTAAACCCTAAACCCTAAACCCTAAACCCTAGACTTTTAGGTGCCCCAACGATCGCTTAGAAGGTTCTGTCTTTTACTCTGTTTCTACCAGGGGGTTTATAAGGGTTTAGGGTTTATCAGGGTTTAGGGTTTATTAGGGTTTAGGGTTTATTAGGGTTTAGGGTTTATTAGGGTTTAGGGTTTAGGGTTTACTGGTGGTTTGTCCC
>NW_013570815.1:4770-5487 GCF_000499745.2 Eimeria mitis | reverse complement strand
TCAGGGTTTAGGGTTTATTAGGGTTTAGGGTTTATTAGGGTTTAGGGTTTATTAGGGTTTAGGGTTTAGGTTTACTGGTGGTTTGTCCCTTTGGCTTATTGGGTGATTCCCACTTGAGAGCGAGGGTTCAGGGTTTACTATTAAAAATTAGGGTTTATAAAAAAATTAGGGTTTAGGGTTTAGGGTTTATAAAAAAAATTAGGGTTTAGGGTTTATTAGGGTTTAGGGTTTACTGGTGGTTTGTCCTTTTGGTTTATTGGGTGATTCCCACTTGAGAGCGAGGGTTTAGGGTTTACTATTAAAAAATTAGGGTTTATAAAAAAAAATTAGGGTTTAGGGTTTAGGGTTTATTAGGGTTTATTAGGGTTTATTAGGGTTTATAAGGGTTTAGGGTTTATTAGGGTTTAGGGTTTACTGGTGGTTTGTCCCTTTGGCTTATTGGGTGATTCCCACTTGAGAGCGAGGGTTTAGGGTTTATATATTTTAGTACATTACAGCCCATTAGGGTTTAGGGTTTAAAAAAAAATTAGGGTTTATAAAAAAATTAGGGTTTAGGGTTTATTAGGGTTTAGGGTTTAGGGTTTACTGGTGGTTTGTCCTTTTGGCTTATTGGGTGATTCCCACTTGAGAGCGAGGGTTTAGGGTTTACTATTAAAGATTAGGGTTTATAAAAAAATTATTTATAAAAAAATTAGTGTTTAGGGTTTATTAGGGTTT
>NW_013570815.1:2656-3007 GCF_000499745.2 Eimeria mitis | reverse complement strand
TTGCTGCTGCTGTTGCTGCTGCCAATCCACAGCAGCAGAACGGGCATCCATCATTACTTGCTGTTGTACTCCTGCTGCTTATATTCCCTCTGCTGCTGCTCCTGCTGCTGCTGCTGCTGCTGCTGCTGCAGCAGCAGCAGCAGCAGGAGCAGCAGGAGCAGCACACGTATGAGTTCTTCTAGGGGCCCCCGTGCCGCCGCCGCCGGAGGCCCCCGTGTGTTTGCTGCTGCTGCTGCTGCTGCCCGTGTGTTTGCTGCTGCTGCTGCTGCTGCTGCTGAGGTTGCTGCTGCTGCAGTGATTGGGGTTGATGCCGCAGCAGAGGCAGCAGCAGCTGCTGCAGCTGCAGCAGCT
>NW_013570815.1:2227-2556 GCF_000499745.2 Eimeria mitis | reverse complement strand
GCTGCTGCAGCTGCTGCTGCTGCTGCTGCTTGAGGGTAACAGCAGCAGGCTCGCCGATGACCCGTAGCAGTTTGCTGCTGTTTCCTTTTTCCTCTGCTGCTGCTGCTGCTGCTGTTGCTGCTGCTGCTGCTGTTTTAGCAACACCAACTTCCGTTCCCTCTCCTGCTGCTGCTGCTACTGCTGCTGCTGCTGCTGCTGCTGCTGCTGCTGCTGCAGCTGCTGCAGCAAGAGTTAATGATGAAGGCTTCTGCTCTCTCTATTGGTGGCCTCTGTACCACCCCAACTCAAACAAATAAAAAAAAAACAAAACGTTGTTGCTGCTCTATAGC
>NW_013570815.1:1876-2213 GCF_000499745.2 Eimeria mitis | reverse complement strand
GTACACCCCAACTCAAACAAATAAAAAAAAAACAAAACGTTGTTGCTGCTCTATAGCAGCAGCAGCAGCAACTGGGGGTGCTGCAGCAGCAACAGCAAATAAAAGAGACAAAGGAATTTGTGTTGCTGCTGCAGCAACAAAAATATATAAAGGTTTATATTTCTTGCGTTTGCTGCTGCACGTATACTGGGGGCCCCTGACGATCGAAGGGTTTAGGGTTTAGGGTTTAGGGTTTAGGGTTTAGGGTTTGTGTTTGAAATCTTAACAGTGTGTATTGGGCTTATACGAAGCACAATCCTGCTGCTGTTACCTTCTCTTCCTGCTGCTGCTGCCACTG
>NW_013570815.1:1632-1776 GCF_000499745.2 Eimeria mitis | reverse complement strand
CACCCCAACTCAAACAAAAAAAGAAAAAAACAAAACGTTGTTGCTGCTCTATAGCAGCAGCAGCAGCTGCTGCTGCTGCTGCTGCTGCTGCTGCTGCAGCGGCGGCGGCGGCGGCGGCGACAGCTCCGGGGGGCCCCTGCTGGA
>NW_013570815.1:0-246 GCF_000499745.2 Eimeria mitis | reverse complement strand
AACAGCAGCAACTGCAGCAACAGCAGCAACAGCAGCAACAGAGGCCCCGCGCAGCATAGAAGAGTTTAACAAGCAGCAGCAGCTGAAGGAGCAACAGCAGCAGCAGCAGCAGCAGCAAGTGCAGCAGGTCAGTGGGCCCGTGCCTTAGCTATTGCCTCTGCTGCTGTTGCTGTTGCTGCTGCTTTTGCTGCTGCTGCTGCTGCTGCTGTTGCTGCTGCTGCTGCTATTGCTGCTGCTGCTGCTGTT
>NW_013570814.1:7483-8081 GCF_000499745.2 Eimeria mitis | reverse complement strand
ATATATATAAATATTTATATATAAATGTGTTACCTGCGTAAGAAGCGCCGCAAACCTCCATTTGTGTTGGTTTAGTAGCGCGAGGGTTTGTGGGTGTTCGCTGCCGTCTGGGGTGTATATGTACATACACCCCAGCAACCAAGAACAAAAAAGATGAATGAAATGCCAGTATAGAGAACAGAGGCGAGGGTGCAGCAGGATCTGCAGCAGCAACAGCAGCAGCAGCAGCAGCAGCAGCAGCAGCAGATGCAGATGCAGATGCAGATGCAGCAGCAGCAGGAGAAAGGAAGTCCAACCGCCACAGCCACAGCACCAGCACCAGCAGCACCAGCAGCAACAGCAGCAGCAGCAGCACCACCACCACCTCCACCACCACCAGCAGCAGCACCACCACCAGCAGCAGCAGGAGCAGCAGCAGGAGCAGCAGGAGCAGCAGGAGCAGCAGGAGCAGCAGCAACAGCTCACAACTCTCCACCCAAGAACCTCCGCTAGTATTTGTTTTGCTTCTGGCGATTGCTGCTGCATGCCTTCTTCGTGTCTCCGCTGAAAGTACTCAATCCACCGCATGCACTCGCTTGCACAGGGGCTGCACACACAC
>NW_013570814.1:4543-4644 GCF_000499745.2 Eimeria mitis | reverse complement strand
AAACCCTAAACCCTAAACCCTAAACCCTAAACCCTAAACCCTAAACCCTAAACCCTAAACCCTAAATTCTGAATCCTGAATCGTAAACCCTAAACTCTCAA
>NW_013570814.1:1564-3136 GCF_000499745.2 Eimeria mitis | reverse complement strand
TGCTGCTGCTGCTGCTGCTGCTGCTGCTGCTGCTGCTGCTGCTGCTGCTGCTGCTGCTGCTGCTGCACCAGCTGCTGCTGCAGCTGCTTCTTCTGCTCCTGCTGCACCAGCTGCTGCTGCTGCTGCTGCTGCTGCTGCAGCAAAGGGACTGTCTCCTTTCTGCAGCAGCAGCTGTATATATGTAAATATAAAAGAAGGCCAAGAGCGACAGCCAGCAGCAGCAGCAGCTGCTGCTGCTGCTGCTGCTGCTTCTGCTGCTCCAAAAAGGACGCAAAAACAGCAGCAGCTGCAGCAGCTGCAGCAGCACCTGCTGCTGCTGCTGCTGCTGCTGCTGCTGCTGCAGAAAGGAGACAAACTAAACTGTCTCTCTCTCTTTTTCTTTATTTTATTTTATTTTTTTTTTATTTTTTTATACATCATCGTCGTAGTCTGAGTTGGGGCTGCCTTCCATCCGCAGCAAATCAAAACGACCAAACTCAGTGTCCCGCTGCATGCACAAAAATATATATTTATTTTTATTTTTATTTATTTTTATTTTTATTTATTTATTTATATTTATGTTTATTTATATTTATATTTGTTTGTATTTATTTATATTTATTTGTATTTATTTATATTTATTTTTATTTATATTTATTTTTATTTATTCTTTCATGCGTGCATGCAAGCAAAAATAACAGATAAAAGAAAAATAAATACATGCATGCATGCATGCATGCATAAGATAAATAAATGCATGCATGCATGCATGCATGCATGCGTGGCTAGTGGATGCCAGTTTCGGGGCTGTGTTGCTGCTGCTCGAGGCACAATACCCTAAACCCTAAACCCTAAACCCTAAACCCTAAACCCTCACCTGTCTCCGTTTTGTGTTTCCTTGTCTCCTCAGTATAAGCCGAGAGAGAATAAATAAACCACCAACAGCAAACAGAGACACAACAAACACCAGCAGCAGGCCAGACCCCTCGCTCCTGCAGCAGCAGCAGCAGCAGCAGCAGCAGCAGCAGCAGAAAGGGTAAGGGAGAGATGGGGAGAGAGAGACAACAGAAAGAGAGACAAAAGGAGACAGAAACGGAAACAGAAAAGGAGACAAAAAAGGAGACAAAAAAGGAGACAAAAGGAGACAAAAGGAGACAGAAAAGGAGACCGAAAAAGAGATACAAAAAGAGACATAAAAGGAGACACAAACAGAGACAAAAAAGGAGACAAAAGGAGACATAAAGGAGACAAAAAAGGAGACAAAAAGGAGACAGAAAAGGAGACAAAACGAGACAGAAAAGGAGACAAAAAGGAGACAAAGAGGAGACAAAAGGAGACAGAAAAGGAGACAAAAAGGAGACAGAAAAGGAGACAAAAGGAGACAGAAGAGGAGACAAAAAGGAGACAGAAAAGGAGACAAAAGGAGACAAAAACAAAAAAGGAGACAAAAAGGCGACAGAAAAGGAGACAAAAAAGGAGACAGAAAAGGAGACACAAACAGAGACAAAAAAGGAGACAAAAAGGAGACAAAAAAGGAGACAGAAAAGGAGACAAAAAGGAGACAGAAAAGGAGACAAAAAGGAGACAGAAAAG
>NW_013570813.1:1897-4860 GCF_000499745.2 Eimeria mitis | reverse complement strand
TTATAGGGTGGCGATATATATATATATATATATATATATATATATATATATATATATATATATATATATGGTATGTATGGTGTTCATGGGGATAAATATAAAGTGAATAAAAGGAGTTAAAGAAGAAAGAGGAGATGAAAGAAACAAACTTAAGCAAATGCAGCTGCAAGAATACAAAAAGAAAGAAATATAATAATGCAGAAGACAGCTAAAAGAAGTAAAATAAAACCCCTATAATGATCGCTCGTACACTGCAGCAGCAGCAGCAGCAGCTGCAGCAGCGGTTGCGTGGTTCTTCTGCTTCTTCTGCTGCTGCTGCTGCAGCAGAACGAAGCAGCAGTTGAAGAAAAACAAATAAAATAAAATATTTTTTGAAGTTTCTTTTGCTTTCTCCATGAACAAGAACTAGCAGCATGTGGTACTCAGCCGCCAGCAGCACGCAAGCGAGCTGGAAACTCCTCGTTTTTTAGCGGCATTGAGCAGGGATTTGGGGCTTTATTATAATTATTATAATTATAATTGAATTATATTTATTTAATTTAAAATAATATTATTTTCAGAGAACGAAAAACCCACAAGTTTCCGTGCAGTTCATCTTTGCCGCACCACCGCATGATGATCGTTGCGCAGCACCAGGACTCGCTTACTGCATTCTGAGCTTTTTGGTGTTTTTTTTTGAACTTCTTTTGAAAAAACTGAATTATTTGTTTCAAATAATTAATTGAATTTAGAAGAAACATAAATTTTTATGCAGCATTTGTTCGTGAACACGCCGCACCCTTGTTTGTTGTTAGGGGCGTGCTGAGGCTGGCTGGTCAGCTGTTCGCCTCTCCCAGCTCATCATATAAGCAAAAAATAAAAGTAATTTTTTTTTAATTATATTATAATTATATTTATAATCATGAAAAACACAAAAGAAACTCAAAAAAAACAAAAATTTGTTAGAAAATGATGAAGATCGTGTTTCTGTTCAACTTGAATCCTGCAGCAGCATGCATGTCCATCGGCAGACCGTTGGCTCCTGTGTGGTTTCTTGATGGTTTATTCATAAATATATTTATTTCTTTATTTTTTCTTTTATATTTCCATTAAAATTCTGAATTTGTAGCTTTTTTTTCTTGCTTTCTCCCCCCTATAGCCCTCGATAAGGGGCCGCCGTCGTCGGTATCTGTTGCATGCGCTTTCATATAAACTGTTTTTCTTCTTTTGTTTTCCGTTTGGCTTCATGGTTCAATAGGTCATTTAAATCTATATTTCCGTTTATTTCTGAATTTCGAGTTGTTTCTTTCTGAGGCGACAGCTGTATTTATATATATATATACATATATATACAGCTGAGCCATCCGCCTGTGCTGCCGCTGTGCTGTTGCAGCCGCCGCAGTTGTTTTTGCATTTCTTTTTTTTTTTTTTATTCCGTTTCATGTCAGGCTGAGAAAGCTGCAGCTTTCTCTTCATTTCCGCTTTCTTTATTGCCGCTTTCCTTTCCCCTCAAGCCGCAGCAGCAGCAGCTTGCTGCTGCAGCAGCAGCACAGCGCACCACCACACAGATAAACCCTCACATTTTCTCTTTCTCTTTCTGCTTCTATTTATTCATCTTTTGGGTTTACAGCCTTTTCTAGTTTCCCCCATCACCCAGGACCATCGTCGCCTGGGGTTGTTTGTGTGTGTTGGTATTTGTTTGTTGTTGAATACTTAGGGTTTAGGGTTTAGGGTTTAGGGTTTAGGGTTTAGGGTTTAGGGTTTAGGGTTTATTCTTGTGATGGGGGCGAGGTGCTGTAGCGTAGCTTGAGAGGCGTATATTCCGCCTAATTGTCATCTTTATTTGCATGTGTGTTTTTGTGTAATTTATTTTTATTTATTTTTATTTATTTTTCTTTTTTTGTTTGTTTTGGTACTGAGTCATGTATACACCCGAAATATCCTCTTTTCTTTCTCTCTTTCTCCGCTGTATATACACCGCAAAATTCCGCGTTTTCTTAGCTTCAACAAAAAAAAATAAAAAACTAATAACCCAAACAGAAACAAAAACAAAAACAAAAACAAAAATAAAAATAAACACAAAAATAAACACATACAGCAGCACAAGTATATATACACAAACGCAGCAGCACTGCTGCTGCCTGTACACCCCACAGCCATGAAACCGTGGGGAAGCGAAGAGCCCCTGGGCACTCCTCCAACACCTCGCCACCCAGCAGCAGCAGCAGCAGCAGCACCAGCAGCACCAGCAGCAGCAGCAGCAAGTCCAGCAGCAAGTCCAGCAGCAGCAGCAGCAGCTGGCACACAGCAGCAAAACCAAGCAAGAAGAAATCCCCCCAAGTCCTCCGCTAGTCTCCCCTCGAGGCCTCATCACCCCGATGATCATCATGACGACACTGCAGCAGCAGCAGGAGCAGCAGGAGCAGCAGCAGCAGCAGCAGCAGCGCCAGCAGCAGCAGCAGCAGGTCACCGGCGCAGAGCAGCACGCCCGGGGGGCCACTTCAGGCCCCCCCCCTCCTCCCCTCGGGCTCCTCTCGCTCGCTGCAACGCTTTATATAAACCCTGTATAGTGAATACAGAGAAGAGCATGCAGCAGCTGCAGCCAAGCAGCAGCAGCAGCAGCAACAGCAGCAGCAGCAGCAGCAGCAGCAGCAGCACAGGATATATCACCCCGAGGCTCACAAGCGTACCCACGTCACAGCACCTGCAGCAGCTGCAGCATCCGCAGCATCAACAACAACCTCTTCATCATCATCCTCAGCAGCAGCAGCAGCAGCAGCAGCAGCAGCAGCAGCAGCAGCAGCAGCAGTCAGGCAGGCTCCGTTCGAATGAGAGCGGAGGAGACGATGATCGCAGCAGCAGCACAAAGAAGGGGCATCAAGCGATAGCAGCAGCAGCAGCAGCAGCAGCAGGAGCAGCAGCAGCAGCAGGATCTCGTCCTGTGTCTCGTCGTGGTGCTGCAGCAGCAACAGCAGCAACAGCAG
>NW_013570813.1:0-596 GCF_000499745.2 Eimeria mitis | reverse complement strand
AGCAGCCGGCAAACCCTAGCAAACCCTAAACCCTAAGAACTGTAAACCCTAATATATAAACCCTAGAGACCAGTGGACTGTATGTACTAAACCCTCACAAACCCTAAACCCTAATTTCTAAACCCTAGGAAACCCTAAACCCTAAACCCTAAACCCTAAACCGTAGCATCCCCTTTTCTCCTTTGCTACTAAACTACAGGCTGCTGGTGTCATGACCCAAGATTCATCAACCAACCTCTAGGGTTCAGGGTTTAGGGTTTAGGGTTTTTTAGGGTTTAGGGTTTAGGGTTTAGGGTTTGGGGTGTATGTACACCAGGCCAGAGTATTTTTGATACTGTAACGGTTTACTTGTCGAGCGTAAATGGCATTTCTTTTAAAAGAATGAAATTTGCTGAAGATAAACTTTCGGGGTTAGGTGATGGAGCTTGGATGCAATTCAAAAGCACAAGTAAACCCTAAACCCTAAACCCTAAACCCTAAACCCTAATTTTTTTTTTATATACATACAGAATCGAATACATTGTATTGTATACTTCATAACTAGGGGTTATAGTAATGGGTTTGTTGCTGTGATTTTTTTTTTTTTTTTTTTTTTT
>NW_013570812.1:7090-8351 GCF_000499745.2 Eimeria mitis | reverse complement strand
ATATATATATATAGCACCAGCATGATGCGTGCAGAAGAAGTTTTAACGAGTTAAATATATTTATAAAAAAGAAAAACAAATACTGCTGCTTCTCTACACGTGACCACTGGTCATCTTATCTCCAGTAGTATCTATCTAAGGCAGTAGCAGCAACAGCAGCGTGCATGCATGCATGCATGCATGCATGCATGCGTGCATGCATGCAGTGCAGGTATTTTTGATAGTAGGAGAGAGAAGAAAGGAACAGTAAAAATAATATATTATTTATACTAATGCATTACCTATGCTGCTGCTGTCTCAGGCCAGCTAGTACAGCTAGCTAGCTAGCTGGCTAGCTAGCTAGCTAGCTAGCCGGCAAGCAGCGGTTGTCAGCAGCTAGCTAGCTAGCTAGCTAGCTAGCTAGCTAGCTAGCCGTTCCAGTCTGCGGCAGCTGTATTGGTGCAGCGGTGCTGCATGCATGCATGCATGCATGCATGCATGCATGCATGCACGCATGCATGCATGCATGCATGCATGCGCTTAGCACATGTGCTGCAGATGCACGCAGTATCTGCTGCATGCATGCATGCATGCATGCATGGATGCAGCACAAGCAATGCATGCGCATGCAGTCTCTCTTCGATGTATCTTGTTTGTTCCAGCACAGCAAAACAAACCAAGAACGCATGCATGCATGCATGCACGCATGCATGCATGCATGCATGCATGCGATATGTTGTTTCTCTATTTCATTATATTATATTTATCCTTTGCTTTCTCCACTTTCATGAGGTGTACATACACCTCAACTAATCTAAAAAATTTAATTAAAAACAAAACTTTTATACAAAACATAAAAAAGGATTAATAACACACAGACTCAATCAACAGACTGCATGCATGCATGCATGCATGCATGCATGCATAACCACAATATGCATGCATGCATGCATGCATGTTGTGGTTATGATAAGCTGGAGACCGTGTTGTGTAGAATATAAAAAGTTGATTTGCTTATTCAATCTCTGCTAGTGCCTGCTGCTGCAGCACTTGCTTCTGCTGCTGCTGCTGCTTCTGTTGCTGCTGCTGCTTCTGCTGCTGCTGCTGCTGCTGCACTGTGTGTTCCCTGTGAGGCAAACTGTTGGCTCGTATAAAATATATATTGCATATAAAATATTTATGTTATGTAAACCACAAACCCCTAAACCCTAAACCCTAACCCTAAACCCTAACCCCAAACCCTAACCCTAAACCCTAAACAAAGAAGAAAGAATCTCTATCG
>NW_013570812.1:6853-7005 GCF_000499745.2 Eimeria mitis | reverse complement strand
GCCAGTGAGGGTTATATGAGCTCAAGAAAAAGATTAAAAACAATGTAAATAAAATAAATAATAGGAGAAAGAATATAAATAATAATAATAATAATAATATAAAATATAAAAATAAAAATTTATATAAAAATATATATGAAGGTAGAGGCTGG
>NW_013570812.1:6553-6693 GCF_000499745.2 Eimeria mitis | reverse complement strand
TTTAATTAAATTAAATTAATTTAACTGAAACCTACCACTGAACCGGTGTTCTTCTGCGGGGTGGTTCTGGCTGCTCAATATGCAAAAAGGGGATAAATATATTGAAATAATGAATTTATTGATTAATTTTATAAATTATG
>NW_013570812.1:5502-6453 GCF_000499745.2 Eimeria mitis | reverse complement strand
GCCAGTGAGGGTTATATGAGCTCAAGAAAAAGATTAAAAACAATGTAAATAAAATAAATAATAGGAGAAATAATATAAATAATAATAATAATAATATAAAATATAAAAATAAATATTTATATAAAAATATCTATGAAGGTAGAGGCTGGCGCTTGAAGGGGTCTGAGGTGACCTGACCGCTCCCCCAGCAAGAAGCTGAAATATAAAAAAAAAAAAAACAAAATAAAATAAAAAATAAAAAATAAAATTAAAATAAAATAAACAATAAATTAGAAAAAAGAATTAATATTTTAATTTAATTAAATTAAATTAATTTAACTGAAACCTACCACTGAACCGGTGTTCTTCTGCGGGGTGGTTCTGGGTGCTCAATATGCAAAAAGGGGATAAATATATTGAAATAATGAATTTATTGATTAATTTTTTAAATTATTTTTATTTTTTTAATTAAAATGATATATTAAAACCCCAAAAGAGCGGAGAATAAAGAAGCAAGCAGCAGATAGATGAGCAGCAATATGAGTATAAGTAAAGCGGTGGTAACCTGCAGCTGCTGACGCCTACAAAGGAAAGCGATAAAGTTTGTGCGCTGCATGCATTCTTTTATTGTATTTCTTGAAAATAATTAAATTAAATTAAATTAATATTTATAATTTTCCTTTTTTTCTGATGTAAGAGAAAAAAAAACCCATTAGGTTAGCTGCAGCAGATATACTTGTATAGAAACCAACTTGAAATAGAGGGGTGCTCGGCGGTGTAGAGCTGCCTATACACCTGAAAAAAAAAGATATTTCCGTGCAATTAAACTTTATTTTTACTTTTTTTTATTATTTTATTTATTTATTTCAACAAAAAAAATATAAACACGATACATACACACACAGACCAATGGTTTCTCAGCAGCCACAAACAAAGAAGGGGATTAACCCCGACCCCTGCGTCGCTCCTGAT
>NW_013570812.1:4521-5402 GCF_000499745.2 Eimeria mitis | reverse complement strand
ATTTCTTGAAAATAATTAAATTAAATTAAATTAATATTTATAATTTTCCTTTTTTTCTGATGTAAGAGAAGAAAAAACCCATTAGGTTTGCTGCAGCAGATATACTTGTATAGAAACCAACTTGAAATAGAGGGGTGCTCGGCGGTGAAGAGCTGCCTATACACCTGAAAAAAAAAGATATTTCCGTGCAATTAAACTTTTATTTTTACTTTTTTTTATTATTTTATTTATTTATTTCAAAAAAAAAAATATAAACACGATACATACACACACAGACCAATGGTTTCACAGCAGCCACTAACAAAGAAGGGGATTAACCCCGACCCCTGCGTTGCTCCTGAGGAGCTTGTAGAGGTAACATAAACCCTAAACCCTAAACCCTAAACCCTAAACCCTAAACCCTAAACCCTAAACCCTTCTCCCTAGCCTGTTTGTGTTTCCTGTATCTATGTAAATATCTATGCGTTTATAGCGTCCAAAAAAAGGTAATACAGTGTTCACTCTGTTTCTTCTTTAATAAAAAAAAAAACATAAATAAATAAATAAATAAATAAATAAATAAATAAATAAATAAATAAATATATGCATGCATGCAGGGTATGAATGTATGGTGTGATGCTGCACCAAGCGTAATAGAAGATAATTCTTTACTTTACGCTAAATGCGTTATTTTGGATTCATCAGACTGCCAACGAATTCTCCTCAGGGAGATTGCAACGCCAGAAAGAGAAGTATGAAACAAGGGTTTAGGGTTTAGGGTTTAGGGTTTAGAGCGTTTAGGGTTTAGAGGGTTTAGGGTTTAGAGGGTTTAGGGTTTAGAGGGTTTAGAGGGTTTAGGGTTTAGGGTTTAGGGTTTAGGGTTTGAAGGTGTGTTCTGGGGT
>NW_013570812.1:4230-4421 GCF_000499745.2 Eimeria mitis | reverse complement strand
CCCTAAACCCTAAACCCTTCTCCCTAGCCTGTTTGTGTTTCCTGTATCTATGTAAATATCTATGCGTTTAAAGCGTCCAAAAAAAGGTAATACAGTGTTCACTCTGTTTCTTCCTTCATATTAAAAAAAAAAAACATAAATAAATAAATAAATAAATAAATAAATAAATAAATAAATAAATAAATATATGC
>NW_013570812.1:3953-4130 GCF_000499745.2 Eimeria mitis | reverse complement strand
GGGTTTAGGGTTTAGGGTTTACAGCACTGCATTCTCTCCGTCGACAACAAAAAAAGCCAAAACCCCAAAACAACTCAAAAAAACCCAAAACAAAAAACACAAATATCTATATATCTATATCTATCTATATATACATATACATATATATATATATATGTATATATATATATATATACA
>NW_013570812.1:3648-3853 GCF_000499745.2 Eimeria mitis | reverse complement strand
TATATTTCACTTTCAGAATCAATCTGTTAGGGTTCAGCGTTTAGGGTTTAGGGTTTAGGGTTTAGGGTTTAGGGTTTGGGGTTTAGGGTTTAGGGTTTAGGGTTTACAGCACTGCATTCTCTCCGTCGACAACAAAAAAAGCCAAAACCCCAAAAAAGCTCAAAAAAGCCCAAAACAAAAAACACAAATATCTATATATCTATAT
>NW_013570812.1:3062-3535 GCF_000499745.2 Eimeria mitis | reverse complement strand
TTTTTTTTTTTTTATTTATGTTTAGTTTACAGCAAGAAACACACAACTCTATCACTGCAGCGAATACTGTGACGCTCTCTCTGTCACCGATGTGGGGCTCCTCAGCCACCCCAACGCCGCCTCTGTTTTAGACTTACTCAGACTCAGATATATGCAGGGGGCTATCTATGTAAGTTTATATATATTTATATTTATATATATTTATATTTATTTATTTATTTATTTTTTTATATTTTTATGTATGTATGTGTATTTGTATATGTATATATGTATGTGTATATGGATATGTATAAGGATATGGAGATGTATATGTATATGTATATATATGTAGTGTTTATGTTTAAAATGTTATATAAATATTTATAAATATATTTATATATTTATATAGATTCATCTATTTATTTGTTTATTTATATGTAGTTATGTATACATTTTTTAAAGAAGATGTATAATATATAATATATATATATAAT
>NW_013570812.1:2757-2999 GCF_000499745.2 Eimeria mitis | reverse complement strand
TTTTTTTTTTTTTTTTTTTTTTTTTTTTTTTTTTTTTTTTTTTTTCTCAATGCATGTATAAGTTTGCATATAAAGAATCATATATACTCCTGCAAGCCGTTTAAAAAAAAAAAAAATAAAAAAATAAAAAAATAAATAAATATATAAACTGCTGCATGCAGACTTGGGCTGATCCTCTGTTGGTATCAATAAACCCTTTTTGTGATTTAAAAAACTACACCGACGAAATAATAAAAAAATAT
>NW_013570812.1:0-2657 GCF_000499745.2 Eimeria mitis | reverse complement strand
GCTGCAAGCCGTTTAAAAAAAAAAAAAAATAAAAAAATAAAAAAATAAAAAAATAAATAAATAAATATATAAACTGCTGCATGCAGACTTGGGCTGATCCTCTATTGGTATCTATAAACCCTTTTTGTGATTTAAAAAACTACACCGACGAAATAATAAAAAAATACGCAGAGACGGAGAATGCTTATACATTGCCTCCTCATATATTTTCTGTAGCAAGAAGAGCTGTAGAGAATATAAATATAAAAAAAATAAATCAAACAATTTTAGTTTCGGGGGAATCTGGAGCGGGAAAAACTGAAGCTACTAAACAAATAATGAAATATCTAGCTGCTGCTGCAGGAGATATAGAAGCAGCAACTAAACGTAAGAAATTTATTTTTTATTTATTTATTTATTTATTTTTATTTTTTATTTTATTTTTTTCTCTTTATTCACGCTTTTGTTGCTTTTTCAGAGCGGAAAATACCCCTATACTTGATACTGCAGCAGGAAAACGAAGGAAATACAGAATTTTTGTTTCTTTTTAATTTATTTTTTTTATATTTAAATATATAAATATATTTAAAATAAATTTAATTGTTTATATGCAAAAAAAATAAAGAAAATATATTTTATTTTATTTCCTTAGTTTCAGCTTTCTGCACAAGAATAGGAGCTGCCTATACACCTGAAACATGAATTGTATACATATTTCAACTTTGTGTTTCTGTTTAATATTTTACGATAAAAAATAAAAAAAATAAAAAATAAATGTATTTTATTGTTTAACCCCCAAAATATATGCCTTAAAGTTCATATTTCATGGTTTAGAGTCTAGATTTCACTTTTTAGGGTTTAGGGTTTAGGGTTTAGGGTTTAGGGTTTAGGGTTTAGGGTTTGTGTTGCAGCGCGCGATACACGCATACAAACCGCCGTCATGGCCGCTAACCCCGTTCTAGAAGCCTTCGGAAATGCAAAAACTGCACTCAATGATAACTCCAGCAGATTCGGAAAATTTATACGGCTACAGGTACAAACCCTAAACCCTCGTAAACCCTCGTAAACCCTCGTAAACCCTCGTAAACCCTTGTAAACACTAAACCCTCCTAAACCATTGTAAACTCTCGTAAACTCTTGTATACCCTCGTAAACCCTTGTAAACCCTCGGAAACCCTCGTAAACCCTCGTAAACCCTCGTAAACCCTTGTAAACACTAAACCCTCCTAAACCATCGTAAACCTTCGTAAACTCTTGTATACCCTCGTAAACCCTCGTAAACCCTCGTAAACCCTCGTAAACCCTCGTAAACCCTTGTAAACACTAAACCCTCGTAAACCATTGTAAACTCTCGTAAACTCTTGTATACCCTCGTAAACCCTTGTAAACCCTCGTAAACCCTCGTAAACCCTCGTAAACCCTCGTAAACCCTTGTAAACACTAAACCCTCCTAAACCATCGTAAACTCTCGTAAACTCTTGTAAACCCTCGTAAACCCTCGTAAACCCTCGTAAACCCTTGTATACCCTTGTATACCCTTGTACACCCTCGTAAACCCTCGTAAACCCTCGTAAACCCTTGTATACCCTCGTAAACCCTTGTAGAGTTTTGGAAGGCTTTGGTAGCTACAAACCCTTGAATGGAAATACTAAATAGGAAACGGGTTAACAGAAAAGATAAACCCTGAAACCCTAAACCCTAAACCCTAAACCCTAAACCCTAAACCCTAATTCTCAAGAGAAAAACCCCAAAGCTCGATGCTGGCTAGAAGAAGAAAACAAAAGAAAAGAAGATGCCGGTTTATATGTTTTACGTTTTTACTTTTTTTTTATATCAATATTTATATTCATATTTCTATTTACATTTATATTTGTATTGATATTAATATTAAGATTTATATTTATATTTATATATATATTAATATACACATTAACACTAATATTTCTCCTTCTATTTATATTTATATTTATATTTATATTTATATTTACATCTATATTTATATTAATATTAATATTAATATTTCTCTTTCTCTTTCTCTTTATATTTATATTTATATTAACATTAATATTTATATTTCTCTTTCTCTTTCTCTTTCTCTTTATATTTATATTTATATTTACATTTATATTAATATTTATATTTATATTAATATTTATGTTTCTCTTTCTCTTTATATTTATATTTATATTTATATTAACATTAACATTAATATTAATATTAACATTAATATTAATATTTATATTTCTCTTTCTCTTTCTATTTATATTTATATTTATATTTACACTTATATTTATATTAATATTTATACTTCTCTTTCTCTTTCTCTTTCTCTTTATATTTATATTTCTCTCTCTATTTATATATATATTTCTCTCTCTATTTATATTTATATTTATATTTATATATATATATTTATATGTATAGATTGCAGAGGGTGGGGGCATAGAGAGCGGCGTATTGGATGCATTTCTCTTAGAAAAAAGCAGAGTAATAATACAAGAAAAAAAAGAAAGAAATTATCATATTTTTTATTTATTTATAAAAGGCGCTTCAAACGAATTAAAAAAAAAATTAAAAATTAAAAATTTAACACAGTATAATATTCTTAATACAGAGTGTATTGATATTCCTAATAAGGTATGTTTTTTTTTTTTTACTTTTATATTTATATTTATATA
>NW_013570811.1:7710-8173 GCF_000499745.2 Eimeria mitis | reverse complement strand
GCTGCAGCAGAACTTGCTGCCCCCCTGCAACTCCCTCTCCTCCTCAGCAGCAGCAACGCCACGCAAGCAGCAGCAGCAGCAATCGTGTCAGAGGCATCACGTCTATTCACAGCAGCACAGCAACAGCAGCAGAGGAAGCAGCAGCAGCAGCAGCAGCAACAGCAGCAGCAGCAGCAGCATCAGCAGCAGCAGAACTCGAAGTACTTAGCTTCGGTGCCAGCTCAGCCAGAACCCTGCCAGCAGCAGCAACAGCAGCAACAGCAGCAACAGCAGCAGCAGCAACCGCAACAGCAGCAGCAGGGAACCACTGGAAACGAAGATGCAGCAGCAGTTACTACTATCCCAGAAGCAGCAGCAGCAGCTGCTGCTGCTGCTGCTGCGGCTGCTGCTGCTTCTGCTCAAGCAGCAAACCGGAGAAATGACAGTTCAGGCTCAGGCTGCAACCCGCAGCAGACACAGCCCA
>NW_013570811.1:4901-7453 GCF_000499745.2 Eimeria mitis | reverse complement strand
ACAGCAGCAGCAGGGAACCACTGGAAACGAAGATGCAGCAGCAGTTACTACTATCCCAGAAGCAGCAGCAACAGCAGCAGCAGCAGCAGCAGCAGCAACAGCAGCAGCAACAACAGCAGCAGCAGCAGCAGCAACAGCAGCAGCAACATCAGCAGCAGCATTGCTGCGGAGGCAGCAGCAGCAACAACTGCTGTGGGGGGTGGGGCCGCCCAGCTTCTGCCCGCAGCTGCTGCTGCAGTCTCCCCCCCCCGTGTGCCTGCTGCCGCGATGCTGCTGCAGCAGCAGCAGCAGAACCAGCAGCAGCAGCAGCAGCAGCAGGAGCAGGAGGAGGAGCCAAAGCAGCAGCAGCAGCAGCAGCTGCTGCTGCTGCTGCTGAAGCAGCAGGTTGCTGCTGCAGTGGCTCCCCGGGGGCCTCATCGAGAAGCAGCAGCCTCTGCAATGAGCTGCAGCAGCTGCGGAAGCTGCTGCATGAAACCCCTTATCCTGCTGCTGCTGCTGCTTCTGCTGCTGCTGCTGCTGCTGCTGCTGCTGCTGATACCAACGCAAGAGACACAGAAGAAGCAGCAGGCCGCTGCCTCTGCTGCGGTGCTCCTGGGGAGAGACTGCGGGCTCAGCAGCACCAGCTGCTGCTGCTGCAGCATCAGCAGCAGCAGTTGCTGCAACAGCAGCAGCAGCAGCTGCTGCAGCAGCAGCAGCAGCAACACTCTGCAAGTTGCTGCTTAAGCTTAGCTGCTGCTCCGCTGGCCCCCCACTGCTCGCCGTGCCCCCAAGGCAGCTTCCCTCTAGCAGCAGCATCACCATCTGCTGCTGCTGCTGCTGCTGCTGCTGCTGCTGCTGCTGCTGCTGGTGACTGCAGCAGTCAGCTGCCTACAGGACCCCCGCTGCTGCAGTCGAGGCTAGGGCTTTCTGCTGCTGCCAGGAGTGGCCAGCTGCGGGAGAGTGTTGCAGCAGCAGCAGCAGGAACAGCAGCAGCAGCAGCAGGAACAGCAGCAGCAGCAGCAGCAGCAAGAAAGGCTGCAGCATCTACAAGGTCCTCCAGCTCTCCTGCAAAGCCTCTCTCAGCTCGCCAGCAGCAGCAGTTTGCTGCTGCTGCTGCTGCTGCTGACAGCTGCAGCAGCGCAGCAGCAGGAAGTGCTGCTACCCGGGCAGCACTGAGACGCATGCAGCAGCAGCAGCAGCTGCTGCAGCAACAGCAGCAGCGGCAGCAGCAGAAGGCAGCAGCACTGCAGCACTACAACAGAGCAACCCTAGGGAGAAAGATTTGCTTCTTTAAGGAAGAGCCGCTGCAGCAGCGAGAACCACCTGCTGCTGCTGCTGCTGCTGCTGCTGCGGCCCAAACAACAGCAGCAGCAGCAGCACGAAGAGCAGCAGCAGCAGCAGCAGCAAAAGCAGCAGCAGCAGCAAACCGTCTTGGTTCCCCTGAGAAGCTGCTGAAGCCGCAGAGGCGGCGAGTTGCTTCTGCTGCAGCACCGCAAGGTGGAGCAGCAGCAGCAGCAGCAGCAGCAGCAGCTGCTGCTGCTGCTGCAAGGGTTGCTGCAGCACGGAAAGCAGCAGCAGCAGCACGAGATGTGTCTCCTCCACTGTCTCTTCTGTCTCCTTGCAGCAGAGTGGCGAGGCGGCGCAGCAGCAGCATATTCAGCAGCAGCAGCAGCCACAAGGATTTAGCAGCAGCAGCAGCAGCAGCAGCAGCAACAGCAGCAGAAGCACGGCTGCTGCTGCGGGATACACAAAAAGGAGACAGTTTGGCTCTGTCTCCATCAACAACATTGTTGGGGTCTCCTGCTTCTCCCGCTGCTGCTGCTGCTGCTGCTGCTGCTGCAGCCTCCCCTTCAGCAGCAGCAGCAGCAGCTGCTGCTGAGGCCCGCCTCCGGGCTCTGCGTTCGCGTAAGATGAAGGCAGCAGCAGCAGCAGCTGCTGCTGCTGCTGCTGCTGCTGGTAGGGGACGCAGCACATTCTCCCCCCTTGAGAGGAGAAGACACAGGAGCAGCAGCAGCAGCAGCAGCAGAGCTGCTGCTTGGGGAGAGCGCAGCCCTTGGGGTTCAGCAGAAGCAGCAGCAGAAGCAGCAGCAGCAGCAGCAGCAGCAGCTGAGGCTGCTGCTGCAGCAGCAGACATCAACGAGGTGTCTCCGCAAGGCAGCAGCTGCTGCTACAGCGGCAGCCCCTGCAGCAGGGGCGGGGGTTGGTCTTCTGTGTTGCCGTCGAGGCGCAGCAGCAGCAGCAGCAGCAGCAGCAGCAGCAGCAACATCAGCAGCAGCACCTGTCTTTTACATACAGCAGCAGAAGCAGCAGCTGCTGCTGCTGCTGCAGGCCGCTGCAGCAACACAGACTTGCTGCTGCCACCAATCGAACTGTCTCCTTGTCACAGCCACCGCAGTCCCTAAGCAGACAACCTCTTGCTGCTGCTGCTGCTGTTGCTGCTGCTGCTGCTGCTGCTGTTGCTGATGCTGCTGCTGCTGTTGCTGCAGCAGCTGCTGCAGCTGCAGCAGCAGCAGCAGCGAGAAAACCAAACGCGCGCAAACGCACCCGTTGCAGCAGCAGCTCTGTTTCAGCAG
>NW_013570811.1:3738-4801 GCF_000499745.2 Eimeria mitis | reverse complement strand
CAGCCCCTGCAGCAGGGGCGGGGGTTGGTCTTCTGTGTTGCCGTCGAGGCGCAGCAGCAGCAGCAGCAGCTCTGTTTCAGCAGCAGCAGCAGCTGCTGCTGCAGCAGCAGCAGCAGCAACTGCTGCAGCAGCAGCTGCAGCAACAGCAGCAGCAAGAACTGTGTTGATGGGTTTTGTTGCTTCCTTGTCTCCTTTTGCTGCTGTCTGCTGCAGCAGCTCAGCAGCTGTCTCCGCAGCGCTATAAATAACATTACTGTCTCCTTTCTCCTGTCTCCTTTTCTGTCTCCTTTTTTTCTTTTGTCTCTCTCTCTGTCTCCTTTTTTTCTTTTGTCTCTCTCTCTGTCTCTCTTTGTCTCTTTCTCTCTGTCTCTCTCTCTCTCTCTGTCTCCTTTTTTTCTTTTGTCTCTCTCTCTGTCTCCTTTTTTCTTTTGTCTCTCTCTCTGTCTCCTTTTTTCTTTTGTCTCTCTCTCTGTCTCTCTTTGTCTCTTTCTCTCTGTCTCTCTCTCTGTCTCCTTTCTTCTGTCTCCTTTCTTCTGTCTCCTTTCTTCTGTCTCCTTTCTTCTGTCTCCTTTTTTCTTTTGTCTCTCTCTCTGTCTCTGTCTCCTTTTTTTTTTTGTTTCTCTCTCTCTCTGTCTCCTTTTTTTCTTTTGTTTTTCTCTCTGTCTCCTTTCTTCTGTCTCCTTTCTTCTGTCTCCTTTTTTTCTTTCTTGTTTCTGTCTCTGTCTCCTTTTTTTCTTTTGTTTATTTCTCTGTCTCTCTTTGCTTTTGTTTGTCTCCCTTGGTGCTGTGTGTGTCTCCTCTGTCTCTCTCTCTCTTTGTTTTTATTTTTTGTCTCCTTCTCTCTTTGTTTATCTTTATCTGTTTTTCTTTTTCTCTTTTTTTCTCTTTCTGTCTCTCTTTGTCTCTTTCTGTCTCCTTCTGTCTCTCTCTGTCTCTCTTTGTCTCTCTCTGTCTCTTTCTGTCTCTCTCTGTCTCTCTCTGTCTCTCTCTGTCTCTCTATATCTTTCTCTCTGTCTCCTCTCTATTTCTCTCGCTCTCACCTAACTACAACCAGCTGCAGCTA
>NW_013570810.1:6000-7995 GCF_000499745.2 Eimeria mitis | reverse complement strand
TAACCTGAACTGAGCTATACAGCTTTCTGTTTCTCTGAAGCTTTGCAGCAGCTACGATGAGACGCACCGGGGCCCTCTTCGTCGAGCCGGGATCCGTAAACAACGTGGCGAGGTGAGACAAAAGCCCGAGCCAGGTGACGCACTCGAAAAGCACTTTCAGGATGTTTCCGAGGAAGGTCAGCGGCGGTTTTCCTGAACAAAAAAACTTTCGACAGTATTCCGTCTGTCAGCTGTAGGAATTCTTTTTTTATTTTCCAATTCTGGGGGGAGTGAGTAATCAACCGAGAGTCACTGCTCGGCGTTTGCAGGTTTCCTCTCTTCGTGTCGCTCTGTATGAGCGGCATTTCAAGGGAAACGAGTTGCAAAGTCTTCTCCTTATTCTACACAAATATAATTTAATTTTAGTTTCAAATATAGGAGTGCATCGTCGGTATGAAAACACGACTGCAACAGCAACTCACCCCCCGCCGGTCCTCGTATGGTGCGCGGGCCGTCTGCAGTGGCTACATCGGCGAATGCGACATTGAAGAAGAGGATATTTGTGGCGATCTTCACCACCAGCCAACAAATCCAGACGAAGATGCACGCAGCGATGCCTCCTGGGTGCAGCACGAGGCGCATCCTCTTTGCTGTATTTGCCCAACTCGGACAACGAACGACCCAATTGACTCAGTCTGCGTTCCCTCTTTGAACAGCCGAAGGAAACCACTTCTCCTCGCAGAGACAAGTGCAGAAAAGGGCCGATTCAAGGGAAAAAGAAAAGCCTCCATGAGCGCTGTCGCTCAGACCCGTGCGAAAGCGGACAGCACCGTCGCCTGTTGTTGCTTCTTTGTCGCAGGAGATGAATCATTCCTCTGGTAATATCTCCCAAATGTCTTGAATATGAAGTGTATGATCTATAATTTAGACTTTAATTGCGCTTTCCACTCAAAAAGCTGCACAAACTGTGTAGCGGGTACCGAGAGGCCATAACGGAAATCTCGGTTTCCGCGAAAAAGAAGATATCAAAGTATTCTAAATACTGGAGATCGTGCAGAAGAAGGAAATGCAGATTTCCTTTATTTCATTTCGAATGTCACAATGCGACGGAGGCGTAGCCACCACCCCTGCATGCGACCATCAATCGTAGCGAAGGTCTGGATCTCTTCCAGGCCTCAGCTTTAATCTTCTCCAAATTAATTCATTGACTTTAATTTAATTATAAAAATCAAATCGTTCTGATCAATGGGATACAACTTTTAGGTGAGGTTTCCCTGCGCTACGGCAGACGTGCAAAAGGCGCTGCTGCCTGCGGAAACCGGTGAGCGTTTCAGGTGGAATCACTCACTGTATCTATTCTCCAACAGTACAAACAAAGAGATAAATGTTTTAATTTGTTGGTTTCACAATTAAAGTCTCTGATGATGAACCTCCATTAGGCAAGGACTGCTGCTGCCGCCTCCGCCGTCGTCTGCCGTTTCAGCACCGCCCAGGGGGGAGAAACCCGAAATGCAGCGATGGCGATAGCGTCGCGTGTTTTCTCTTCTTGCGTTTCTTCTTTGCCGAGTTCTTTGTTGAATTCCGGCGTGAAGAGCTCCTCCATACGACAGTTTTCTCGTTCTGTTGCGGGGGCAAACTGCGGCAGCTTCTCTCTGCCCCCCTCTCCTGTTTCGGCCTTCACATACAGCTGCCGTCATTTAAACAGAAGGATTCGTCTTTCTTCTTCTTCACTCTCAACAGCTAGACAGCCAGACACGCGGCCAACAGCAGCAGTTGCTGCTGTTGTACGACAAGCAGTTGCCGTTGCGCCTCTGCGCCCCGGTTGCTGGAATCTGCATCTTCTGGTTCCAGCAGAGCAGCAGAATGCTGGGGCTGTGAATTTATTGTGCATTTCTTCTCGTTTTCTTCACTCTGCTCCCGGGGATGCGGCGCCCTCCACCTCAGCTGCTGCAGCCGCAGCAGCTGACAGCAGCAACACAAACCCCTCTCTGCATGCAGAACCCCCAGAGGAAATAT
>NW_013570810.1:5273-5788 GCF_000499745.2 Eimeria mitis | reverse complement strand
TTTTTTTTTTTTTTTTTTTTTTTTTTTTTTTTTTTTTTTTTTTTTCTCTCAGGCAGATGTTGCGAAGACTGCAACAGAAGCAGCATCGTCTTCCGGTTGGTTTGTGGATTGGCTGTTGGCTATTAAATTAGGGTTAGGCGTTCCTTGGTGAGTTTAATATAAAACTCTACAGAAATATATTTTCTTTATTTCACCCCACCCCTGGTTGTCTAGCTAGACAGCTGACTGGTTGTGCAGGACAAAGAAGCAAAGAAGAATATACATATATATATATATATATATATATATATATATATATGTATATATATATATATATATATATATATTCTTCTTTCTGTTTGCGTGGTGTTTTACAGGTCTGTGGCTCTGCCTGCCGCCGGCTGTTTGCTGCGGCTTATAACGCTGCCAGTAGCCATCGATTCTGTACGCCACGTTCTCTGCATGCAACATGCATGCAACATGCATGCAACTTGCATGCAACATGCATGCAGTTTGCATGCATATGTGTGCTGCTG
>NW_013570810.1:4749-5173 GCF_000499745.2 Eimeria mitis | reverse complement strand
TATATATATATATATATATATATATATATATATATATATATATATGTTGGCTTGCTGTTCTACAGGTCTGTGGCTCTGCCTGCCGCTGGCTGTTTGCTGCGGCTTATAACGCTGCCTGTAGCCATCGATTCTGTACGCCACGTTCTCTGCATGCAACTTGCATGCATTTTGCATGCAACATGCATGCAACATGCATGCAGTTTGCATGCATATGTGTGCTGCTGCCTCTCAGAGCACTGCACTGTGTGTGTGTGTGTGGGTGGGTGGGTGTGTGTGTGTGTGTGGGTGGGTAGTAGTAGTAGAGGTATTAGTAGTGGCGGGGGGTTGAGTGTGTATTTGTGTTTTGTTTTTTATTTTTATTTATTTTGTTTGTTTGTAGGAGAGAGATAGAAGGCAGCGGCAACTGATAGACCCGCAGTTCTCC
>NW_013570810.1:739-1504 GCF_000499745.2 Eimeria mitis | reverse complement strand
ATATATATATATATATATATATATATATATATATATATATATATATATATATATATATATATAGTTTTCTCAACCACTTGTCGCTGTGTTTGTCTATAAGGACAGCACAAACGAAACCTTTTTTAATTTGTTAATATAAAAGCATTTTATATTTATATATAAACAACAAAAATATAATAAAAAAATAAAAACAAAAATAAAAATAAAAATAATAATATAAACAACAAAAACAGATTCATGTTGAAGCCCACACAACCTGCAATGCACTGCATTGCAGGTTGTGCTGCTGCTGCTGCTGCTGCTGCTGCTGCTGCTGCTGCTGCTGTTGCTGCTGCTGCTGCTGCTGTTGCATGCAGTGCTGCTACGAATACTGTTGCTGCACGCAGTGTTGCTGCTGCTGTTGTTGCTGCTGCTGCTATTGCTGCAGCAGCAGCAGCAGCAGGAGCAGCAGCAGCAGCAGCAGCATGTGTTGTTATTTATTTGTGTCTATTGCCAGGCAGCACCATGTCTGAATCGTGCTGCTGCAGTGTAGTTGACGTTAGTGTTTCTGCTGCTGCTGCTGCTGCTGCTGTTGCTGCTGAAAGTATGTGGGTGGTTGCTGCTGCTGATGCTAGCAGCAGCAGCAGGGGTGTTGACGCTGCGGGGTGTATGTACAGCTCCTGGTGTAGGAGTACTGATAGTAGTAGGTGCTGCTGCTGCTGCTGCTGCTGTTGTTGCTGCTGCTGCTGCTGCTCCTGTTGCAGTAGCTGACCGCATCATCGCATC
>NW_013570809.1:8287-8627 GCF_000499745.2 Eimeria mitis | reverse complement strand
TATATATATATATATATATATACAAATACCCAAATATAATTATACATATAAAAATATAAAAATAATAAAAATATATTTGTGTGTATATACAGACATAGAGCGACTAAAACGCTGCCGTTTTTTGTGTTATAGATGTATATATATATAGGAAATGAAATAAAGAGAAAACAAAGATAAATAAAATAAAATAAATATATATATTTGGGTGTATATACAGGTGTAGAGAGACTAAAACACTACCGTTTTTGGTCTTCTTCTCTTCTTTGGGTTTATGATGGGGGGCTGGCTGATTCAGAGGCAAGAAAGTCTACGCTAGATATACGCATGATAGACTTCGCCA
>NW_013570809.1:7484-8127 GCF_000499745.2 Eimeria mitis | reverse complement strand
TGTTTTGTTTTATTTTGTTTTGTTTTGTTTTGTTGTTTTTTGTTTTTTTTTGTTTTGTTTTTTTTTGTTTTATTGACGAAAGTCTATGCTAGATATACGCATGATAGACTTCGCCAATACTATCTATTTACAAGGTTTGTTTGTTTTTTATTTATTTTATTTTATTTATTTTATTTTATTTTGTTTTTATTTTAGTTTATTTTATTTTGTTTTGTTTTGTTTTGTTGTTTTTTGTTTTTTTTTGTTTTGTTTTTTTTTGTTTTATTGACGAAAGTCTACGCTAGATATACGCATGATAGACTTCGCCAATACTATCTATTTACAAGGTTTGTTTGTTTTTTATTTTATTTATTTTATTTATTTTATTTTATTTTGTTTTTATTTTAGTTTATTTTGTTTTATTTTGTTTTGTTTTGTTGTTTTTTGTTTTTTTTTGTTTTGTTTTTTTTTGTTTTATTGACGAAAGTCTACGCTAGATATACGCATGATAGACTTCGCCAATACTATCTATTTACAAGGTTTGTTTGTTTTTTATTTTATTTATTTTATTTTATTTTGTTTTAGTTTATTTTATTTTATTTTGTTTTGTTTTGTTGTTTTTTGTTTTTTTTTGTTTTGTTTTTTTTTGTTTTATTGACGAAAG
>NW_013570809.1:7312-7384 GCF_000499745.2 Eimeria mitis | reverse complement strand
CGTTTTGTTTTATTTTGTTTTGTTTTGTTGTTTTTTGTTTTTTTTTGTTTTGTTTTTTTTTGTTTTATTGAC
>NW_013570809.1:6746-7113 GCF_000499745.2 Eimeria mitis | reverse complement strand
TGCTGCTGCTGCTGCTGCTGCTGCAGCTGAATGTGTTGCTGCAGCTGCTATATGATATTTCCTGTTGCTGCTGCTACTAAACTTTCTGCTGCTGCTGCTGTTCCACCTCCTGCTGCATACACACACACACATATATATATATCTATATTTATATTTATTTATTTATTTATTTATTTTTTATTTATTTATTTTTTTTTATTTATATATGCTGCAGACAACCCCTCCCCCGACGAAGAATATTTATTTGGTCTCCGAAATTTAATTGGGGGTTTAGAGGCCCTGCTGGCTACCTGTCACGCAGCAGCAGAATAAACAGGAAAAAGAAAAACAAAAAGAAACTTCTTTTCTCACTATTGAGTGGGAGCCG
>NW_013570809.1:5250-6487 GCF_000499745.2 Eimeria mitis | reverse complement strand
CCACCGCTGCCGCTTCCTGCTGCTGCTGCTGCTGTTGCTGCTGCTGCTGCTGCTGCTAAACATCAGCAGCAGCAGCAGCAGCAGCAGCAACAGCAGCAGCAGAATAAACAGGAAAAAGAAAAACAAAAAGAAACTTCTTTTCTCACTATTGAGTGGGAGCCGCCAGCAACACCAGCAGCAGCTGCAGCAGCAACACCTGCAGCAGCAGCAGCAACACCTGCAGCAGCTGCTGCAACACCAGCAGCAGCAGCAGCAGCAACACCTGCAGCAGCTGCAGCAACACCTGCAGCAGCTGCAGCAACACCAGCAGCAGCAGCAGCAACACCTGCAGCAGCTGCTGCAACACCAGCAGCAGCTGCTGGAACACCAGTAGCAGCTGCAGCAACACCAGCAGCAGCTGCTGCAGCAGCAGCACCAGCAGCAGCAGCAGCAGCAGCAGCAGCAGCTGAAGGTGTATCGATGTCTTCTGTTTGTAAGGATGAAAGAAAAGACGGCGCTGCGCCGCCGTCTACTGCGGATGCTGCAGCAGCAGCAGCAGCTGCTGCTGCTGCTGCTGCAGCTCCGGTTGCTGCTGCAGCACCGGTTGGTGCTGCGTCGCCTGCAGTTCCTGCTGCAGTTCCTGCTGCTGCCGCAGCAGCAGCAGCAGCAGCAGGAGCTGTGGCTGCATCAGCAGCAAAGGCCTCGCTGGGTGCTGCTGCTGCTGCAGCAGCAGCAGAACAGTGTGGGGATCGTCTCCTCCCGCACCCGCATCGTACTCAGCTGCTGCCTCCAGAGGAGAGGGGCCAGGGGCAGCTTCTTGCTGCTGCTGCTGCTGCTGCAGGTAGCAGCAGCAGCAGCAGCAGCAGCAGCAGCAGGAGTGGCAGTCGAGGGCAACGCCACCGTGATGCTGCTTCTGACGAAGAGACGCAGCAGCAGCAGCAACAGCAACAGCAGCAGCAGCAGCAGCAGCAGCAGCAAGCAGTGGATGCTCCAGCTGCAGCTGCTGCTGAAGCAAAGCCGCCTGTAGCAGAGTTCTCTCCGAGGGCTTCAGCAGCAGCAGCAGCAACAGCTGCAGCAGCAGCAGCAGCAGCAGCAGCAGCAGGTGTTAAGGCTGCGTCAGAATTGAAGGGGGGGCAGATAGACCCCTCAGCAGATGCAGCAGCAGCAGCACCAGCAGAAGCTCCAGCTGTAGCAGCAGCAGCAACAGCAGCAGCAACAGCTGCAGCAACAGCAGCAGCAACAGCAGCTGCAGCAGCAA
>NW_013570809.1:4771-5239 GCF_000499745.2 Eimeria mitis | reverse complement strand
AGCAACAGCAGCAGCAACAGCTGCAGCAACAGCAGCAGCAACAGCAGCTGCAGCAGCAACTGCAGCAGCAACAGCAGCAGCAGCAGCAGCAGCAGCAGCACCCGCGGTCGCTTCAACTCCCGCCTTGGTGGTGGAGTTGGCTGCTGCTACGCCAGACAAAGCTGCTGCTGCTGCTGCTGCTGCAGCAGCAGCAGATGGCCTCTCCTCTCTCAGCTCCGATCGCGAACTGCAGCAGCATCCTGCAGGAGCAGCAGCAGCAGCAGCAGCAACACAAGCAGCAACAGCAGCAGCAGCAGCAAAGACACAGAGCAGCAGAGGGTCTTCCTTCGAATCAGAAAGAGTGAGGGAGATTCCCCCTGAGCTGCTGCTGCCTCTCCCGTTTGCTTTACTCCCCCCGCGCCCCCTAAATCGTCGCAGGAAGCAGCAGCAGCAGCAGCAGCTGCTGCTGCTGCTGCAGGAGTAGCAGAA
>NW_013570809.1:4498-4671 GCF_000499745.2 Eimeria mitis | reverse complement strand
CTTCCTTCGAATCAGAAAGAGTGAGGGAGATTCCCCCTGAGCTGCTGCTGCCTTCTGCTGCAGCAGCAGCAGCAGCTGCTGCTGCTGCTGCTGCTGTTGGCGGCCAAGCTGAGCAGCTATCGTTGGATGTCTCCTCCTTAGAGGCAACAGCAGCAGCAGCAGCAGCAGCTGCT
>NW_013570809.1:3919-4398 GCF_000499745.2 Eimeria mitis | reverse complement strand
GCTGCAGCAGCAGCTGTTGCTGGTGGTGCTGCTAGTGCAGCAGAAGCAGCAGCAGCTGCTGCTGCTGCTGCTGCAGCATCTTCTATCTCTCCTTCAGATAAAGGGGCTGAGGAAACCCAGCAGGTATCTCTGCCTTCTCCAGCAGCAGCAGCAGCAGCAGCAGGAGCAGCAGCAGGCGCGGCAGCAGCAGCAGCAGCACAGCCGCCAGCTACCGAAGCAGCAGCAGCAGCAGCACCAGCAGCAGCAGCAGCAGCAGAGGATCCTTCGGTTGCTGCTGAGAGGCAGCAAGAAGACAGAGGAGCCCCCAGAAAGGAGAAGCTGCAGCACAAGCACCGCAGCAAGACCCACAAGCAGCAGCAGCAGCAGCAGCAGCAGCAGCAGCAGCAGCTGCAGCAGCTGCAGCAGCAAGGGTTGAAGGGGATAACAGCAGCAGAAGGATGTGCAGAATCTCCCTTCGCCTTCACAGCCCTCTTTAGGTA
>NW_013570809.1:3237-3819 GCF_000499745.2 Eimeria mitis | reverse complement strand
TTTTTTTTTTTTTTTTTTTTTTTTTTTTTTTTTTTTTTTTTTTTTTTTTTATAAATTTGTCTTTGTTTCTGTTTTTTTTTGTTTTGTTTGTTTTGGTTTGTTTGTTGCTTTGTTTTTTGTTTTTGTTTTTGTTTTTGTTTGTTTCCGTTTCTGTTTATTTACTTTTTATTTTCTTCTGTTTGTTTATTTGTTTGTTTATTTTTGTTTTCTTTGTTTATTTATTTTTTTATTCATTTACTTGTATTTATACTCTCATTATTTTATTTTATTTTATTTTATTTTATTTTATTTTATTTTATTTTATTTTATTTTTATTTTATTTATTTTTTTTATGTTTGCCTGTTTGTATAGTTATTCTTCTCTTTACTTTTTCTTACATTTATATATTTACTATTTATATAAGTATACTTTATTTATCTATTACTTACTTATATTTATATTTATTTATTTTTTATTTATATATTTATTTATTTATTTTTTATGTATTTGTTTGTGTTTGTATCTAACAGGCGTTCTTTTTCTGCTCCTAGTTTATGCGGCGGAGATTTTTCTTCTTTTTTGGATGGGGGTGGCGGCGGGAGA
>NW_013570809.1:1757-2518 GCF_000499745.2 Eimeria mitis | reverse complement strand
GAAGCAACAGCAGCAACAGCAGCAGCAGCAGCAGCAGCAGCAGCAGCAGCAACAGCAGCAGCCGCAGCTCATCTATCTCTGCTCTCTCCCCTAGAGATGGTATTGAGGCGGGGTATGAAGCCGAAGACGACGCAGCAGCAACACACAGCCAAGCAGCAACAAGCAGAAAAAGTATTCTGAGAGGCAGAAGGAGAGACCAGCAGCAGCAGCAGCAGCAGCAGCAGCAGCAGCAGGATCAGCAGCAGCAGCAGCAGCAGCAGCAGCAGCAGCAAAGGGGAATGCGGCGTTCGTTCCGCTGCGCGGAGAACCCTCATATAGAGTGGCAACGTAGTCGTGAGCAGCAGCAGCAGCAGCAGGAGCTGCAGCAGCTGCAGCAGCTGCAGCAGCAGCTGGAACAGCAGCATAATCAGCAGCAGCAGCAGCAACAGCAGCAGCAGCAGCAGCAGATGATGATGATGACAGCAGCAAACAAAACTAGAAAACGTTCTTCTTCTTCTCTACCCCGTGCTGCCTCTGATTTATTTAACTCTGTGCTGCTGCAGGATTTCAGTGGCTCTGGGCGGCAGCAGCAGCTGCTGCAGCTGCTGCGGCGGCAGGCGGAGCTGCACCTGATGCAGCAGCAGCAGCAGGAGTACATGCTGCATATGCTGCGGCTCAATAGCCGTGAGCTGCGAGCAGGAAAGCTGGGTACACCAGCAGCAGCAGCAGCAGCAGCAGCAGCTGCTGCTGCTGCTGCTGCTGCTGCTGCTGCAGAAGGGACC
>NW_013570809.1:1275-1657 GCF_000499745.2 Eimeria mitis | reverse complement strand
AGGAGCTGCAGCAGCTGCAGCAGCTGCAGCAGCAGCTGGAACAGCAGCATAATCAGCAGCAGCAGCAGCAGCAGCAGCAGCAGCAGATGATGATGGTGACAGCAGCAAACAAAACTAGAAAACGTTCTTCTTCTTCTCTACCCCGTGCTGCCTCTGATTTATTCAACTCTGTGCTGCTGCAGGATTTCAGTGGCTCTGGGCGGCAGCAGCAGCTGCTGCAGCTGCTGCGGCGGCAGGCGGAGCTGCACCTGATGCAGCAGCAGCAGCAGGAGTACATGCTGCATATGCTGCGGCTCAATAGCCGTGAGCTGCGAGCAGGAAAGCTGGGTACACCAGCAGCAGCAGCAGCAGCAGCAGCAGCAGCAGCAGCTGCTGCTGCTGC
>NW_013570809.1:0-1175 GCF_000499745.2 Eimeria mitis | reverse complement strand
AACTAGAAAACGTTCTTCTTCTTCTCTACCCCGTGCTGCCTCTGATTTATTCAACTCTGTGCTGCTGCAGAAGGGACTGCAGCACAAACACCAACAACCAGCAGCAAAAGAAACTTCACGAGACGCATACGGCAGCAACGCAGCAGGCCTCCTGTTGCTGCTGCTGCTGCTGCTGCAGCACAGAGCCTCCGCAGCAGCGCCACCAATACCCCATCAACCCGTCGTCGTTTGCTGCAGCAGCAGCTGATGCTTGAGCGGCAGCTGCTGCAGCAGGAAGTCTGTCTTAGAATCTTCCAAGCGCAGCAGCAGCAGCAGCAACAGCAGCAGCAGCAGCAGCAGCAGCAGCAGCAGCAGCAAGACATGCAGCAATCTCTCTCAACACCATGGACACCCAGAAGACACAGAAAAAAAGAACACAAAAAAATCACTGCATCACCACCAACCTCATCAGCATCGGGGGCCCCCCGATGGGGGCCCCCAACAGGAACCTCTCCGGGGGGCCCCTCAACCCCTCACGAGGCCCCCCTGGGGGCCCCATCAACCCCGCAGGGGGGCCCCTCGACCCCGCAGGGGGCCCACCTGGGGGCCCCCTCAACCCCGCAGGATGTTCCCCTGGGGGCCCCCTCAACCCCCCAGGGGGCCCCCCTGGGGGCCCCCCCCTCGACCCTGCAGTGCGCCACGCCTGGGGATGTCTCAGGCGTGCAGGGGGCCCCCGAAGGGGGGCCCCCAGTGAGCTTGCAAGGGGGCCCCCTCGAGGGCCCCTCAGTTGTCGAGGGTACCAGCCCCGGGGGCCCCCCAGAGGGGCCCCCGTTGTTAGAGGGGGGCTCCCCAGGGGGCCCCCCGATGTTTGAGGGGGGCCCCCAGTCTGGTGAGGGGAGCTGTGGTGGTGATAGACAGAGTAAAGAGGAAGAGAGAAAAGAATAAGAAAAAGAATAAAGAGAAAATATAATAAATAAACGAATAAAAATAAAATAATTAAAATAACATAAAAAGGTTTTTATTTGTTTATTGAGAGGAAGAAGATTTAATTTGTTGGATTTCTTTCTGTTGGGTTTAGGCGTAGATAGACAACAGTATGTAGAATAGTTTTATATATATTATATAGTATATATATATACTATATATATATATATATATATATATATATATATATATATATATATATATATATATAT
>NW_013570808.1:24570-25856 GCF_000499745.2 Eimeria mitis | reverse complement strand
GACCCAAATTTGTCCTGTGTGCATCGGCTTCTACTAAACTAGATATATACATATATATATACACATATATATATGTATATATGTATATATATAAATATATTGTCCTGCTGATCCGTTAGATACTGAAGAGGACGACGACAGAATCTCGTCATTCGATTGCGGGTTGCGGGGCTGTAGATATCTGTCGGTACAAGCTGCTACTGTCATCTTGAAATTGGTAGTACGCCCAGATGCCAATTAAAGCAACAACAACCATCACCACTATCAGACTCGTAGACGTGTTTCCTCCCTTGCCCTTACCGCCAGAATTCTGCGAGAAAGCAAGCACACACGGCGCAGCAATGCAAATAAAAGCAGGCAAACAGCGACAACGAACGGGAACGAAGCAAACTAAAAATACTCGGGAACTTCGGGAACTTATCCGTTAGTCGGAGTGTTTTGTGGGGGGCAACTGTAAAACCTAGCGGTGTATATACACATTCAACAAAAGAACACACGCACCGATGCCCCGGATGATTCCTTCGCCTTTGGCGGGGTGCATCTGCGTATATTCGTTTCTCCCTTTACTCTGCCGATAAGATACTCATCAGCCATCGCGCGAGCGTCGAGTGTGTGCCCGATATCTTCAAATGAATCCGTTGCGTCTTGGCCTGCAGGCAGCGCCACAGCAGACGAAACCGCCGCGTTATACCGGCTTCTTCCCACCCCAAGCCGACACACCAGAAGAGATGCAGAAAAGACACGCACTGCGACGAGAAGTTGGCGAAAAAAACGCATGTAGTATGTTGCACAGCACAGATATGCTGCAGCCACAACAACAGCATGCTGTGCAGCATGCTGATGTTGCACAGCACCGACATTCTGCAGCAACCACAGCGAATCGGCAGCTGCAGCACATCCTACACCTAAAAAAAAAAACGGAAACAAAAAACAAACTATCGCGGCGTCTGGCGTGAGGGAATACCTGCAACTTCGAGGATTACGTGATGGCCCCCCGGGTGGTCTTTCAGGAATTTGGTCAAGTCATAGACCAGGCCATAGAATACACACCAACAACTCTGCGCGTCTGTGTGTTTTTTTATTTCCTCCCAAGAAATTTCGGGTAGCTTTAGTAGATCCTCCATGATGTTTTGCTTGGCGTATGATGATGCTTTGCAGGTTTATTTCTTTGCTTTTGCTGCAAGCGGCTGCAACAACACCTGCGATGCCTCGCTCGCAATAGCAGGACTGTTGGTAGCCCTCCGTGCTACAAACACGGAACGGGGGACCTAGAAAGGAGAGCAGCA